>NC_072740.1:69525583-69831345 GCF_026930045.1 Uloborus diversus
GATAATTCGTTCTTTGTTTGAAACCAGGATTAAAAAAATTTAAAATGCTTCAGTTTATTTTTATATAAGCCTTATTTATTTTTTTCGTTATTTTCAATCAAAATATGTTTAGAATCTAGAAGTGAAAATTGCGACCTGAGTATACAGTTCACTCCCAATCATTCGCGAAATTGGGTGGCACGGTAAATTTGCGGATAATCCACAGACTAGATAAAAACGATTCCAGTGTATGCAATAGCTTAAAAATAACAATAACACTCGCATACATTTAAAATATAGCTAAAAAAAAAAACAGTGTATGTAAAAAATGCATGTAAATGTTCTAAAGATATCTCTCATTATTGAAAACGGATTACATACATACGCGAGCAAATAGTGCAGCCAGATTAACTGCAACAGACGTAACTTGATCACACCAAAAACGCACCGGGGAGGGGCGGAGAATTTTTTTTAAAGAATGGTTCAATTCCTCGTTTACGCGCATAAGTAGTGTAGCTATATAACTCAGTAATTGGAGTAGATCTAAAAATTAGTAAGAAGTGGAAATTTAAAAATCAGGTTTCAACCTTAGAGCAGGAATTAGTAAATGGTCCGGAGCAAATCTAATCATTGACTTAGCAAAAGTTTCGGCAAAGACCTCAAGTCACGTGACTTAACAAATTAAGAATGGTTGACACGTTTTGCATGAAACTAGAGAAATAAACCAGATTTCTTCCAATGCTTTGCTTTGAAATTTATCACGAGATTTGGTGTCTTTGTTTCACGAATGAAGGTCTTCACTCCCTCCATTTCGTCTCTTCTCGATTATTTCAACTAGTCAGATTTCGATGATCTTGAAATAATTGATGTCATTGGAAGGGAGGGGAGGAATGAAATAGGAATGACTTAACGGATAAACCGTTTTCGCGGATAAGCCCTCCGCGGGTAATCGAGAGTTTACTGTAATTAATAATACCAGAGAATTTTAACATACAGCAGTATAACTACTTTAAGGGTTTATTTCCTTGTTATATCTATGCTTCGGGTGTTTTGAAGTTGGTAAAAAAACACAGAGTTTTAAGATTCCAAGCGCACATCTATTTGACTTGCAATAGATAATTGGTTTAAATGATAATTCGAATAACTGTAATGTTTAATAGCGATTATTCATAGCTATTTTCCTCAAATGTTTGCCATATTTACGCGCAGAGTACACATTTCAAGCATAAAATGTCTCGAACTTGTAATTTAAGTGCAGATTTTTTGCCTGGCCGTGCGAATTTTCTTGAATTGACATTATTGAAATGCAACAATAGGAATATTCGTATGCCTCTCTTAATGTAAATAGGTCCTGGTAACTAGATCGATAGGGAAATTTTGGTTGAGGGAGTACTTTTCTAAACAGATTTAAAAAAAAATAAGAATGGTATAGAAGCCAAGCTATTAAATATTTTTGTTAATCTAATTCAGTTCATGGATTAAATTGTGCAACAAAGTAACATCTGCTTGCGTATCAATAGCTGCGTCAGTTCATCCACCTCCTCTGAAACCGCAATTGATACGTCTGGTGTAAAAACTAATAGCAATGCTAAAGAGATTGATTGATTGCTATAACAGGATTTATTAGTTTTGAAAGGAATGAAAAAGAATTCAGAGCATTAAAAAGAGCCTCATATTAACATGTACTACTATATTAACTGTCACTATTAACATGTTTCATTTTTTTTTTAAATTTCATTATTCAGTTTTGTAGTATGGTAGTAATTTTATTATAATTAGTATCAGTGATGGTTTTAATAATATTGTTGCCGTTTCAAACATAATGAGATTTGTTGCCAGTTAACATTGAAGGCTTTCTCAAAAAAAAAGTCTTATCACACACACATACATTCCTAAATTTATATATACATGAATATATAACTATATTATAATAATATATATCATCGCCTCAAAGCAGCAGTAAAATATCTAATCCAAGTAATAATACTAAGATATCTTACCGTTGCTCTCAGGCGACTCTCAAAAACCATATGTTATTCCGCCAAATAAATTATTTCTAGGATTCAAAAACTCTGCTGGATAATTAACAGTTTCGTTAGCCATCGCAAACTGTATCGTCCGATTTGTATGATACCAAGTCGTCAGGTCGTACCTCGAAGTTTATAGATCGTCATTATAAATCTACATTGCGACCTATTCTCAAACCTGCCCAATACACGTAAAAAGTTTCATAAAAAACGGTTGAGCCGTTTCGGAGGGGTTCAGACACAAACACCGTGACATGACAGTAAAGAATCAAAGAGCGAAACTGAAATTCATTGCAAAAGCCTTGCTTAAATTAGTTTCAAACATTTTATTTGTTACAAATAGAAAAAATGGCAATAAATAAAACTTAAAATCATTGAGAGTTTCCGAAGCGCCATCTAGTGGAGCCATGTTCCATAATTTTGCCGTAGGGTCGCGAAGTAAATTCTAAAAAGTGGTTTCTTAATTACCTAGCGATGTGAAATATACTTTATGTCCTATTCTCATACCAAACAAATACACATGAAAAATTTCATAAAAATCGGTCGAGCCGTTTCGGAGGAGTTCAATAACTAACACCGTAACAGGAGATTTTTATAGATTAGAAAAATAAATAAATAAATATATATATATATATATATATTATAATAAAAGTGAAAAATATTGAAAAGACCACACCAAAAGCCCATAGATGCGCAACGCAGCAAAACTAAAAAGCCTAGTAAATATAAAATTAACAAACAGAATTTCAAGTATTAAAAACATTATAAAAAATTAATGATGATAAAAAGGAAAATTGCAAACAACTATTAAATAGGAAAAGATAAAGTATGAATCCAGAGCTCATCAACCGTGGAGGATTCATTAATTATGGTCAAAAGATTGGTTTTGGATTGTTAATAATAGTGTAGAAGTGATCAATTTACTTAATATGCTTTATATAAATAACTTAGAAACTTTTGATTTTGAAAACCTCTTCACCAATATCCCACTCATTGAACTTTTTTCCTCTGTGTCAGAACTTTTTAATTCGGTCAAGGATTCCCTTGATTTTAATGAATTGTTTTTTCTTGGTCTTTTTAAATTTTGTATTTTCAATAATTTTTTCAAAAATGGTAATTCATGTTTTCTACAAATTAATGGCATTGCAATGGGAGCTAATTTTAGCTCTACAGTAGCCAACCTTTTTCTTTTATATTATGAGAGAAAATAAATAATTGGCAATCCTTCCTCTACACCTCTTTGTTGCAGGTACATCGATCACCTTTTGTGTACAAATTTTCCGAATTTTTCTGAACTTAGCAAAAATATTTATCATAGTTCATTAACGCTCAAAAAGACTAGTTCTAATGAAAATAGCTTTAATTTCCTGGATATCAACATACAAATTGACTCAAATTGTTCCACTACAATCTATGATAAATGGCGCGAATTTAATTTCACAGTTAACAGCTTACAAGATTTTTCCTCCTGCTTAAGTAAAAATGTTTTTATTGGCATCATTGTTTCGCAAGCTATCAGAATAAAAAGAATTTGCAATACCGTTTCTGCATTTAATCAAGAAATTTCAGTACTCAAAAACATACTTTTTAATTATAACTTACCTAAAAATCTGGTTGAAAACATTTGCTTAAGCATAACCTTCGATGAGCATTTCGTTCCTTTTGAAACTGTGTAACTATGTAAATGTATGATACAACCGTGACAAACGATTTTTATGAATCACCGGGGTGGATGAATTTTACACATGAGAAACAGGCGACTGGTATGGCTCTGGATTGATCTTCTGGATATGATTTTATTTTTATTTTTATTTTTACGTTGACAACTGGAAAGGATTTCTATCAGGTTGAACATCGGAACTGGCTCGTTTTATATGGATTTCAAGGTAAGATAATTTTGTTATAGGCAAGTACTGTCCCGTGGATGTCTAATAATCGGAACTTGTTTTCCTAATTAGTCGAGGCGAAACCCCCTGCTTTTAGTTTTAGGTTTGAGCTCTAGTTTATTGTTTTTAGTTTAGCAAATGGTGCTTTTGCCCAATGTTACTCTATACTGCATGTACTGGAGCTTAAACATTCTCTTTTAGTTCATAGTTAAATTTTTTGTCTTTTGACCATAATTAATGAATCCTCCACGGCTGGTGAGCTCTGGATTCATACTTTATCTTTTCCTATTTAATAGCTGTTTGCAATTTTCCTTTTTATCATCATTAATTTTTTATAATTTGTTTAATATTTGAAAGCTTAATTATATATATATATATATATATATATATATATATATATATATATATATATATATATATATAAACACACAAGGTGCGGCAAAAACTAATTTCTTTTTAAAGAATATCTTTATTTTTGGTCTCTCACTTCATTAGAAAATAATGTACAATGTAATCTCCTAGCTTATGCATTGTTTTTTGGTTTTCTTGCAATTTTAAGTAAAAAACGTGCTATTTTAAAGTTGCTTCACCAAGGAAAACGAGAGTTCGTTTGCTTGTTGTGCCTTGGGAAACAGTACTTGATGCAGTATTCCGTATCAAGTGGCTCGGAAATAATTGTCGACGTCCAGGAAGTATACAAAAACGAGCAGTGGAAATTTCCGTTAATCGTCAAGCCATCCAAAAGAGAGTTTAATGAAATTCTTGGTTTTCCAAGAGAAAGCGTTCGTCAGATGTAAATTTGAGACCGATAAGGGCGACTAAGGGCGAAAACAGAGCTCGGACAAAAACTTTACGAGTTCCAAAATGTTCAGACTTTTGCTTAAGAAAACAAATTCGCATGAGTTCAAAGATGCCAGAAACGTTTGAGACGGGTCCGCAAGTCCGAGCTGAAGAAAGATAACTTGACTGATTTACCGTTAAAGCAACTCATAACTCCCAGAACGATAGGATTTGGTCTGTAGACACTCTAAGCACCTTAGAAAACGTTAAGTATCACCAAAATCCGAAGTCAGGCCTGATCTGTGATGGAATCCGCACAAGAGACAAAAAATCTCTGGTTTTTGTGGATGAGGGTCATAAAATGAATCAAAAAGTGTACCAGAAGGACATTTTAGAAGCTGTTGTACTTCTGTGGACCTAAAAGAACTTCAGCAATGTAGATTGGACATATAATTTAAAGTCCACACCTGTTCATATGGCCCAAAAGTCAAAAGAAGTGCAAGGTGCATTGTTTTTGACATGATATCATCTGTGGAGTGGGCGCTCTACTCGCTAGATCCCGATCCCATTTATTATTCTATTTGGCCTAATTTAGAGTCAAAGGTCTACCCTAAACTACACAAAAGTTTGGACTCCCTAAACCAACTGCTTTATTGGGAATATGATTGATTAAAGGTAAAAGATTTGCGGCCTTTGGCTGAAAATTTCAATAAGCTGTTACCTCTCTGTATAACTGCAAAAGATGGCCAGTTTGAAACCAATTAAATTCATGGATAGCTACAGGTTTACTCATATTATGATTTTTGGTGTTTAGTTAATTTATTTATTTTTATAGAATGTTACATGAAAAATTACTTCCGTGTTTTTTTGCCGCGGCCTATATATATATATATATATATATATATATATATATATATATATATATATATATATATATATATATATATATATATATATATATATATATATATATATTGGCAGGGGGCGAGTTAAAACTACTGGTTTTGCTTTCAAACAAAGTACTTCACAAAAAAAAAAGGAAGAAGACTTTCAACTACCATTTTTTTAAAAATAATAAAAATAAGTTGAAAAAAATGGATTAAACGTTATGCAAATTCTTAAACTTTTAAGGTCTCGGTTTATTTTATTGCATACCCGAAAGCTATAGCAAAAGATATTGTGCTAAACTAAAATAGTTTTATAACGTCCTAGTAAGAGAAACTATTTTCGGCATGTAACAATAAGAAAACGATTTTATTCTTAAAGGCGGCTTGCATGAAATCTAATAAACTCTGCTCCGAGAACGTTGCTACAGTGAAGAAAATATTACATTTTTTACCTCTCGTATCCCATGGAGTTTTTTAAAAAATTCCTAAATTCATGAGTCATTCGTAAGGGAATTCCGGTAAAGCGTATTGAAAATATTGGAAGATTTGTTTTCAACTTTCATTTAATAAGCAATTTTCGAATAAACCCTTTAATAGTTCAGCAATATATATATATATATATATATATTAGGGTGCTCCTTATTTTTGAAATTGCAGATTTTTTAAGCGACGCCCCCTCAATTTGTTCCATTGTACAAATAAATGATCCTTGCAAAATTTTAGGTCAATCCATGAATATTAACACGTGCCCCTAGGGCCCCCTTCTTTGAGTTTCGAAGAAAAAATTGCGGATTTTCTCATATTTTTGTAAAAATATTCTAACGTTTTATATTTAAAGTAATTTTGAACTTCAATAGGTGCTGCTATTTCCAGACCGAACATTCTCTCACTTTCATTCTGTAAAATTTAACATGTTACCGAGAATAAAATGTACACCAATGGCCTTGGGTCAAGCGTACCACTCTTCTGCGCTTGTTTCAACCAAGCGGCAGGGGAACGTTTCTTCCCATCAAGATGGACACAAGGGATTCTATAGGCCATTAATGACTGGCCTAGGAAATTAATGAACGATCTTTGACAACAACAAATTGCCTTCGCTAGGCAATTTGTTGTTGTCACGTGTATATGTTGATTTACAAAATTCCCTGTGTATGTAATAGGTGTGCCAAATAGAGTCTCAAGGTTTCAATGCTACAAATATAAGTAATTGCAACTATATTTTAATTCGCTGTTCTTTAGTTATAAACATACCTAAATGCTTATGCAATTTTTAATTTTTAAAATATAAATTTCGAAAAATCCTCGATTACTCCTAACATAAAAATATACGGTATTTTCCATAACTAAAATATAAATTAAAAAAAATATCCAGATCGGAACAATGTAGAAATCTATACTTTAAATTAATTTTCTTCTATTTCAGTACACAGTCCTTTATTATCATCAAATTCTTGCGATTCACAAGATTTAGAAACCGAAATGGGTATGTGTCCTGTTGAACTTTTGTTTTCTACAGCTGGTTTACCACAATGCAAAAAAGCTTGACAACTATTGATATCTGCTCGCCTTTCATCACTGTTAGACAAATGCCATATTAGGGATAAAGATGTTGTTCATTTATTTACAGTCTACGTAGATGCAGTAAATTTAAATCCAAATGACCTAGTGATCAATCGTACCTTCCTTAAGAGATAAAAAAAATCTTCGAGAGATAAAATTAAATTTCATCAATTTAAATTTAGATTTTGTAGTTATTCACTGGGATACAAAGCTACATCCAGATGTAACTGGAAAAAGAACGCCGACAGGATTACCGTGATAAATTCAGGTCCTAATATTGAACAGCTGCTCGGAATTTTTTAGATATTTCTTCAGTTTTATATGATATCTCAGATGATAGCTCTTTACTGCTAACTGTTCTAGCTGTAGTATTTGATGCAACGACTTGCAATACCAACCGTATAAACTGTGCATGCAATTTTTTAGAGCAAAAACTGAACGGTGATATATTGCATTTGGATTGCCATCATCATGCACTTGAAATCGTACTGCACAGTGTGTCCTTAAAGAAGTTCTTGCCTTTCTTATTTCTAGATCAGATATTCAATTATTTAAGCGCTTCAAAATTTTGTGGAAAGATCTCCATCATTCAGAACTTATAACATTTCAATCAAGTTCACATACCACTTAAATTCTAAAAGACGAAGTTGATGACATATTATTGTTCGTAAAAAGAGGAATTGAGAAATATTACAGATAATTCTCATAACTTGTAATAATATTTCCTCCTACAGGGATATGTTTTCGGCAACCTGGAGCTTATTCCTGATCCAGATGGGTGGAAAAAGGAATTTTTGTTTAATTGACCTTACATGAAAAGAAAGCCCTTCAATTCTGCTTTACGAAGCTGTTTTACAATTAAATGTGTATGAAAATATGGTTTTTCGCAGCAACCCAATCGAGGCTCCTTTGAATAATATATTATGTGTGAAAAACTAGCATCAGCGTACAAAAAGACGACAAACATGCAGCAGAAGCAGTGATTGGAAAATTCATAAATCACTTATGGTATTTAGGAGATAAACTAGTAGCTTTGTCCCTATTGGATGAAGGAATTAACTTTGAAGATAGGAAAAGACTAGTCCAAAAAATGCTTGTGATAAGAAAGACGTGTCTGATGGCTGTTTAACAAATTTCAGATAACAGTAGATGATTTGGAATACTTTCTTAGTAAAGATCTTCCTCTTTATAGAATCAATTACGTGTCAATAAAACTGTTTGATCAAATACAAATACCAAAAGATTTTTTCCTATTTGATCCTGATTCACGGCAAAATGAAGGAAGCTATTTAAAGGGAAGAGAGATTTAAAATACTGAAAATTGTGAATGATACAAATGAAAGAGGAGCACAATATTGTAACGGATCCGCTGCGACTTCCAACTTTCTTGAAAGGACGACACAGTTCTTGATAAAAACACAGGAGCTTTATTTACACTATGTACAGGAGAAATCGTTAACAACTGCTAAATTTCATCAGCAATTAAACAAGTATCACTCAACACCGTAAACTCAACGGTTACACACGTATTTACTTCCAAATACGAAAACAACACAGCGAAATGCCTCGCAATAAACAGAGCTAATAATAAACTCTCAGTACAAATTCTCAATCGAAACTGAACTTTTTATCCAGCGTAACGGTTTTTATAAATATGGAAAGAAATCTCTCAAATATTCCACAAGATTCCAAACGCTTCTAGAAAATAGTAGACCGTTATCAAATTTTATCAATGAACAAAAAAAGAAATAGAGGGGTCGTATACTTTAGCCGAATGAATAGGGGTTGTATATTCATTACGGGAAACTATTTACAGGTTACGTTACTACAATAATTACTATTTACAGAATTTGTAACATTGCCCCCTTCCTAAGGACTGCACGTCCCAGGCAGTACTATCCCCAGAAAGGGTGCCAAACTTCTATCACAAGTTCACAAATACACACATTAAATAATAATTAATAATGCGTAGGAAACACAATAATAACAAGAAATATTACTAAACATTAAAAGCAAAAAAAAATTATCTACAACTTTTATGTTATAAATTATGGTTGTTTACGTAATACTCATGAACTATGGCCATAGTATGGGGCTAACCGATCGTAATGTAACACCCTAAATTTTGCATAAGGTGATTTTCGATCCTCACTACGACGTCATTCAGTCCGTTAAAGACTTTATAGGGTCCATCCCAATGCGACTGCAATTTGGGTGAAAGACCTTTCCGTCGGATGGGATTCCATAACCAAACCTTGTCGCCTTCGTTGAATTCATGTCCAGTAGACCTTGTGTAGTATCGGGTCTTCATCTTCTCCGCCGCGATGCTGATTCGCTCTTGTGCGAAGTTATGAACGTCTTCCAACCGGGCCTGGAGATCCTGGATGTACTCCTCAGGCGATGAAGGCGCATCCGGAGGACGACCGAAGACGAGATCACAAGGTAGCCGAAGCTCTCGTCCGAAGAGCATCTGAGATGGGGCAAATCCGGTAGCCTCGTGGACAGCACTGCGGTAGGCCAGCAGGAACAAAGGTAGCTTCTTGTCCCAATCCTGTTGATTTCTGGATACCATAAGCGAGAGATTATTCAGGATTGTGCGGTTAAATCTCTCCAACATGCCGTCCGATTGTGGGTGTAGTGGTGTTGTCCTATTTTTCTCAATTCCGAAAATTTGACATAGGCCCTTAAACACAGCAGAGATGAAATTCCTCCCTTGATCGGAATGAATCTGCAAAGGTGTTCCATATCTCGAGATCCAATGTTGGATTAGAGTCTCTGCTACGGTGGTAGCCTCTTGATCTGGAATGGGATATGCTTCCGGCCATTTGGTGAAGTAGTCGATGGAAAGTAGAATGCATTTGTTCCCATCAGCAGTTCTTGGTAGAGGACCCAGGATATCGATCCCAATTCGTTCGAAAGGAGCTCCAACGTTGTACAAATGTAGCTTCCCTCTGCTTCTCTTCTTCGGTCCTTTACGAGCAGCCCAGGCGTCACAAGAATGGCACCACTTCTCCACGTCATCCTTCGCCTAGCTCCAGAAGAAGCGCTCCCGAACTTTATTGAGGGTTTTCAAGACACCAAAATGTCCTCCAGTCGCACTACTATGTATTTCTTTCAGAACATCTGAAATCCTTGATCGGGGAAGTAGTAACTGCCACCTAGATGTTTTGCCGTCATCAGATTCCCATTTCCGGTACAGTACGCCGTTCCGTAAATGGAGTGAGTTCCATAAAGCCCAGTATCTTTTTGTTGCAGGACTGAAGATGGAAACGTCCTGCCAGCTAGGTCGAAGACTGTCACTTTCCATGAACTCCAAAATTGGTTTTATGTCGGGGTCTTCAAGTTGATCTTTTTGAACTTGGTCGTCACTCCATGGTTCAGGTTCTGATGATGTTGGAGTCACTGTCACCTGATAGGCAGTAGGGCTAGTCGTTTCATACTGTTTCTCGATTCGGGAACAATTATTGCAGTTCTCAGGACAGGGTCTCCTTGATAGAGCGTCAGCATTACCGTGAGACAACCCTTTTCGGTGTTTGATCTCCATGTCATATTCCTGGAGCCGCTGTATCCACCTGGCTATCTGGCCTTGTGGATTCTTGAAGTTCAAAAGCCAAGTTAACGAGGCATGATCTGTCCGAAGCAGA
This sequence comes from Uloborus diversus, assembly GCF_026930045.1. Lineage (NCBI taxonomy): Eukaryota > Metazoa > Arthropoda > Arachnida > Araneae > Uloboridae > Uloborus > Uloborus diversus. Next base: position 69,536,347 of record NC_072740.1, read on the forward strand.
AATTTTCGGCCGTAGAGGTAATGATGGAAGTGTTCTACAGCTTGCACTATGGCCAGTAACTCCTTTCTGGTGACGCAGTAATTTCGCTCCGACTTTGATAAGCATTTGCTCCAGTAAGCGATGACATGTTCATTTCCGTCAATTTCTTGGGATAAAACAGCTCCGATGCCCTCGTTGCTCGCATCAGTGTCCAGGATGAAGGATTTTTTAGGCTGAGGATAGGCGAGGATAGGCGTTGATGTTAAAGCCTCGTTCATTCGTAGAAATGCATCTTCGCATTCTTTGGACCATTCAAACTTTTGCTTGCTCTCCGTCAGCTTATGCAAAGGTCGAGCAATGTTGGAAAAACTCTTCACAAACTTCCTGTAGTACGTGCAGAGCCCCAGGAAACTTCGCAGTTGATGGATGTTTTCGGGACGACTCCAACTCTTGATCGCAGATACCTTTTCTGGATCGGTTTGTACACCTTCAGAAGAGATGATGTGACCAAGGTAGTTCACTTCCCGGCGGAACCAATTACATTTGGACGGGCTTAACTTCAGATTGGCTTCCTTAAGCTTTTGCAGCACCTTCCTAAGATTTGCCAGATGTTCTTCGAAACTGCGTCCCACGATGATGATATCGTCTAAGTAGACCAGACAGGATTCGTAGGAAAGTCCTCTTAACACTGTCTCCATAAGACGCTCGAACGTAGCTGGTGCATTGCAGAGGCCGAAGGGCATCACTTTAAACAGCCATAAGCCTTGTCCAGTTGTAAACGCTGTCTTCTCTCGGTCATCAGGGTGTATCTCAACCTGCTAGCAGCCGCTCTTCAAGTCCAGGGTCGAAAACCACTTGTGTCCGGAAAGAGTGTCCAAGGTGTCGTCTATCCGTGGAAGAGGGTAACTGTCTTTCTTGGTGATTTCATTCAGCCGTCGGTAATCGACACAAAATCTGGTGGAGCCATCTTTCTTTCGGACCAAGACGATGGGAGAGGCCCAAGGACTGGATGACGGTTCGATTACATCATTCTCCTTCATCTCTTTCAGGAGGGTCTCAACCTCTTCCTTCTTGGCGAACGGTAGTCGTCTTGGATGCTGTTTAATAGGGGAGTGTTCTCCAGTGTAGATCCTATGCTGCGTTAAATTCGTATGGCCAACATCCTCCGATGTAGATGAAAACAGATGCTTGAAGTCATCCACCAATTGTTCCGCAGCAGTTCTTTGATCTTTCGATAAGGGTGCACTCCCAATTAACTTCAATGCCAAGGACTCAGAAGACACAGTTTCGTGGGAATTGATTCTTCTAATGATGCAGTTTACTGGAGTACAAGTTGCCAACACTTCACCTTTCCGGATATTCCTTGGCCTTTCACTCACGTTGACGACTCGCACAGGAATTACATCTTTAGAAAGGTCCACAAGCGTAGATGCTACCAGCACTCCTTTTGGGCTATTGCTTAAGTTGGGGTATTCAATGAGTCCAAATCGAAAACTATTTCTTTCTTCAATGGATTAATGATTCTGACCTTGAGGGAATCGATAAATCTGTTTGGGCTATTATTTGATGAGCGGATTTTACATCACTTTCTGCGGGGAAAACGGCTATGTCTTCTCTCATCGAGTGCAGCTCATTAGTCTTGAAGTCGAGGTTGAAGTCATACTTCTTTAAAAAGTCCAATCCGAGAATGAAGGGGTCTGTGATAGCAGCAACGAATGCCGTTTGATGGTAAGTGGCATTTCCAAACACAATTTCTAAGTTCACTTTACCTTCAATCTCGATCTTGTCACCTGTCACAGTTTGGAGGGTAACGCAGGGCGGCGTCCATAGAATGTTGAGTCCAAATTGACGAGCCACATCTATTCTAATGATTGTAATATTGGCTCCAGCGTCAATAATCAGTTCGCAGGGAAATCCGTTTACATATGCGTAAACAAACAGTCCGTTACTGCCGCCACTCGTCGATGAAATCTGGAAAACTTTAAGATGGGGCTGATTCCAATGTGGCGATCTCCGCCCCGCGAGATTGCCATGGCTTAGTTTTCCTGGACCTGAGAGGGAGAGGTTCTCCTCCCTCTGGTTTCTTGGCGAGCTTCACAGTTTCTTCGTAAGTGACCCTCGCCGCCACATTTCCAGCACTTAAGTGATTGTCCATTTTGGTCCTTGGGAGCAGAAATCCTTTTGAGGGTTCCTGCAATTTCTTTTATTTGCTTTTCCAGTTCAGCAAAGTGTGACGAAACCGGATCAGGCTCATCAGTTTTCACGCCGCGGATTGAATGGCGATCCTTGCGGGTTGCTTGCTGGGCGGCCTCCAACTTCATCGCATACGCAACAGCTGAATTCAGGTCTTTGACATCCGCCATCCGTAGAGCTTTCTGGATTTCCGGATCTCGAACCCCGTCGATGTAGTAGTTGAGTGCCAGGTTGTCTCGAACATCCGCAGGACAGTCGCAAAAAGCAAGATGAGACAGTCTCTCGACGTCCGTCGCTAGCTCTTGCAGGGTTTCCCCGGTTTTCTGGAAACGGGACTTCAACTGGAGTCGGCTGAAATCTTTCTGGCACTTCTCACCGAAGCGAAGCTCCAACGCAGATATGAGAGCGGCGAAATCCAGGCGCTGGCTGTCCGGAAGGGTCTGAAGAATGTCCGTTGCGTCACCTCTCAGGGATGCTGCAAGATGGCAGGCCTTGGTAGCAGAGTCCCATCCGTTCGCTTCCGCAACTATCATGAATTGGGTCTTGTACACCTGCCACGAACTTTTCCCATCAAATGTGGCTAGCTTAATGGACGGTCGAGCAACAGATGTGGGAGCGCCAAACTGTACAGAGCTGCTTTCCGCGGTCGCCAATCTCCTTTCCATATCTTTAATTATTTCTTCCTTAAATGAAGTAAATTTCTTGTCTTCTTCTTCCAACTTATTTTCCACATTGGCGATACGCTCTTCCACAGTATCAAATTTTTCTTCCAGAGCATCAACTTTATCTCCCATGGCGGTTAGTTGATTCTCCATCATGGTTTTCATCGACGTTAGGTCACTTTTTATTTCATCTTGACATGTAGTAATTTTAGCAGTTAAATCACTATTTAACTGTTCTTGGTTAGTCGCCAATTCATTTTTCAATTGTTCTTGGTTAGTCGCCAAATCATTTTTCAATTGTTCTTGGTTAGTCGCCAATTCATTTTTCAATTGTTCTTGATTAGCCGCCAAACATTCGGTCAAGTCACTTTTCACAGCATTAATTGCTTCCAGAAGTTGTTTTAATTGGTCATCCATTGCGCGAGTAATCACCATAAACAAAAAAGTCCAAATTCAAAAAGTTTTTATGAAAAAATGTCCAAAGTCACACTTACTCCAAGAAAGTCCTGAAGTAGCCCCACGTTGGGCGCCAATTCTAACGGATCCGCTGCGACTTCCAACTTTCTTGAAAGAACGACACAGTTCTTGATAAAAACACAGGAGCTTTATTCACACTATGTACAGGAGAAACCGTTAACAACTGCTAAATTTCATTAACAATTAAACAAGTATCACTCAACACCGTAAACTCAACGGTTACACACGTATTTACTTCCAAATACGAAAACAACACAGCGAAATGCCTCGCAATAAACAGAGCTAATAATAAACTCTCAGTACAAATTCTCAATCGAAACTGAACTTTTTATCCAGCGTAACGGCTTTTATAAACATCGAAAGAAATCTCTCAAATATTCCACAAGATTCCAAACGCTTCTGGAAAATAGTATACCGTTATCAAATTTTATCAATGAACAAAAAAATAAATAGGGGGATCGTATACTTTAGCCGAATGAATTGGGGTTGTGTATTCATTGCGGGAAACTATTTACAGGTTACGTTACTACAATAATTACTATTTACAGAATTTGTAACAATATATTAATCTAAGAATTTCACAGCTAATTTACCAAATATGAGTCACAAAGCAATTTATTTTACAGACCGTTCAAGACTATCGGCAAAAAATACACTATCGAGATAGATTGAGAAAAGCGTACGATTAAGAAAAGTTTCTAAAGCATTATTTCATTCTTATTCAACGTAAAATCTTTAGATGATATAAAGTAATTGAAAAGATTAATTTTAGTGCTTCCTCACTGTAAAAATATTTTGCAAACCTAGGAGAAACGATGTACTGGGAAGTAAAAACTCGAAGATTTATGGGAAAGTTATCAAAAAAGTTAAAGTTCAACGGCCTAGGGGCACGTGTTATTATTGACCGATCGAGTTTAAATTTTGCACACGTTACTTTTTATTATAGTGTCACAAAACTAGGGGACGTCACATGTTAAATTCCGAAAATATAATAAAAATATATATAAATAAGGACCAACCTTATATATATATATATATATATATATATATATATATATATATATATATATATATATATATATATATATATATATATATATATATATATATATATATATATATATATATATATATATATATATATATGCGGGGTTTCTCAAAAATCATTGCCAAACGGAACGTGCAAGGCTGTCATACTTTGACAAACAAGATTTACTTAGGAACTTGTCTTCGAAAATATGAATAGTGACCGCTAGAGGGCGATGCTCACAGGCCCTTAATGATCGCTGAATTGGCAGAGGCGGACCAGTCAGAAAGACACCGCTATCACCTGGCCTCACTCTCCTAGATTTTTACCTGCGTGGATACATGAAGTTCAATATATACAAGATTCTCGTGACATCCAAAACGGATTTCGTCACCAGGATCGCGAAAACTACCGCACTTGTCCGTAACACACCTGCGCAATTTGAACGACTCCCGTGAATCCATGCGCCGACATTGTGAAGCTTGCATGGATGCGAATGAAAGGAATTTTCAACGTTTTCTAAGGACCAATATATCCACTAAACATAGGTCCACTAGACAAAAAATATAGGTTTTTTCGCCGCAAAAATGAATTTTTTTCTTTATCAAAAAACCTAACTAAACTTTCAAAAACGATGTCTAGAGGATATATGGGTCCTTATTTATTTTTAGAAAAAAGAATTATTCAAATAGGTTAAATACTTTTGAAATAGTGTCCATTTCAAATGGAGTGTTTTGTCGGGTTTTTTGTCCCAAAATGGCGGATTTTGTGCAGAATTTTAATAGGCTGTAACTGAAGAAAAAAAATTTTTCTTGCAAAATCCTTTTGGGATATTTCATATGTCCCTTAGTTGTAACTACTGTATTTTTTTCAAAAAAATCGGTGATGGTCATATGACACTTTTCATACCTGCCTGCCTGATTTGAAATGGAATGACTTATATATATATATAAAGATGAGTTGAAGAGTATTCATAATTTTCTGGTTAAATATGTTTAGCTGAATTCTTTTTCGTTAAATTTTACTTTTCTGTAACGCATATCTGGGGCATTTTTTTCGTAAAATAAAATTGAATACTATTTAAAAATTAGCTTGTGGGCTACCTTTGAAACATATAATGAGAAATGCCCTTACTTGTCGTCTGCCACCATATTGTTCTGGAGGAGAGGGGGTTGATGAGAAGCCTGTGGGTCTCCTTCGGAGCAAAATTTTATTTTTTACTATATAATCATGAATTTCTCATTGCGCTCTTTACCGCAGTTGGTATTCCTTTGATTTTTGGACTTGGGCTTGGGCATCTGCGAGTACCTTTTCCCACTGTCCTCCGCGAGTGGGACCTCCTCCTGTGCTTTGGCATCAGCACAGGGGGGGGGGGGAGCTATGCAATTTACACACGCACACACACACACACGCGCGCCACCGCCTAGGAGGAAAAATAAGCTCGCGGTGACTTGATGTGTGCTGGTTGCTGTTTTTGTCCAAAGAAAATTGTATAAAGTCGAGAGGGGTAAGTATAAACAAAGTAGAATCCATTGGACGAGTGCTATTTGTAGAAACAGTAAACTCAGAGAATACGATTCTATCTATTGCAACTCGTGATTGGGAAAAATATACTTGGATTTTAAGATTTCGAAATTCACATAAGTTTTTTTTTTTTTCTTTCTTGTGTTTTTCTAATTTAGTTGAATTTAAACGGTAAAGTATGATATTTTTTTCTTGAAAAGAAAAAAATATACTAGTGTATAAAAATATCAAATTCGATTAAAGCTTATTTCTTCGTGTTTGGAGTAGAAGATTCTGCATAACATTATGTTAAGAGTTAACACATTGCACTCTATTACTTACAAATTTAAGAACCATTGTAAGAAGCATTAACCCCATTGTACACATTTTAATGCTTCGTCTTAAATTGCAGACAAAGTTGTTTAAAAATATATTCGATATTTTGTTATTCAGTTAAAGCTAAATTTTTAGTACAAAAGTCTAACTTCCAGTCCAAACAAAGCACCTAAAAAGTGTTTTTTTTTTTTTTTTTTTTTTCTGAGCAATCACTTGAACACTTGTTTTCACTTGACCGTTGAAAGCCATTTGTCCATTATTTTTTCCCCTATGCTTATAATGCAGACGTCTATGTGCCTCGGAATCAAATTATTATAAACAAACTTTTCGACTTCGAACAATCCTTTTAACACGAAAAAAGTATCCAGCACATAACATCCAGCATCCAGCCCGTGGCATTTGTTTGAATTTTGACGTCTTGGAATTACATTATGATTGCGGTAAAAACCAATTGTAGAAACAAGAAACCCAACGAGTAAGGTATTATTGCTATTCCTAATTGCAAAAAACATAATTTGAATTCAAGAACCAATAACCCACTACGAACAAATACAAAAACAAAGAACCGTTATATAACACACTAAATGCTGCAACACTTTAAATGCTGCTTTTTACTTTAAGACTTCTAATTTTAGGAATTTTACTTCTAATTATAATCCGTTTTAAAATTTGAATGTATTTTTCCTCTATTTTAAAAATATATAATACTTTTGGAACTATGATGTATCTCCATGAAGTTTTTTTTGTACTGCATTCTTTGTGAGTTTCATATAATCTCTGCTCTTGTATTTCGTAGAGAATGGGAGGAAAAGCCATGATTAACGGTGACTGGAACCAACAACGATGCAGAGAGTGCTACCAAGGATGATTTTCCGGCTAGATCATAAATTAGAGCTTATCTCCGAGAACAAAACTTCACGGAAGGATAGATTTCCAAAAGACAGGATCCAACTCTCTAATATCTGACAATACGAAATACTCGAGGCAAAGAATATATGAAAGGACGGTAGATTCTGTTAAACTGGTAAAAATATAAATGCAAACATTTCAGTTTTTGAGTTTCTACTTATTTTATATTTTTACAATGAAGTTAATGTATTGAGAATGTTATTGATATTTTTTTCATTTGGTTTTTAATGCAAGAGTATGAAATCCTTCAGAAATAATTGATTCAACTCTTCTGTTGTTCCCACTATTCAGACTCCAAAAAGTAATCTAATAAATAAAATTCTTGTCTGTAAACAAATTTCATGTGAAACAAAGCTCTCTCTGTATATTTATATATAGGGGAAAAAAAGGCGCATGTAAACATTTTTCATTTTTTTTTCAGTTCTTTCTTCAATTATATATATATATATAGGGGAATAAAATTTAACCAAATATTCTTCATTAGTAGTTCAAATATATATATATATATATATATATATATATATATTCATTATATTTGATTAGTAAGCCCCCCCCCCCGGCACCACCACTTTTAAATTAAAAAAAAGCTGGTACGTAAGAGTAATAATCATAACAATCGCTGCCAAACATCAGAAGTGGCAGAGGTTTAAAAATAAGGGGGGGGGGAGAGGGAAATCACAAACACTAAAAGTTGGGAAAACTTTAACAGACAAAGTACCAGGGGTACACTCCAGACACGCCCGTATGCTCTCAAACATTTTTTAGACATTGTATGCATATGATGCATACACATATTGTGCATAATGGATTACTGGGAGTATACCCTTAGAAAAATTGATGGGAACATCACTGAATATAACCACACTCATTTGCAGCTTCTTTTTTTCGGAAAGTGCGATGGTAGAGTGAGGGAGGGGGGGGATCTGCAATGAAGTTTAACAGCATGGAAGGTTATGCTTAAAAGAGCGAAGTTTGTTTGATATATAACTGCTTTTTATATATGTATAGATAGATCTCGTGGCATTACTCTCCTTTACAACGGAAATAAAAAAGAAAACAAGCATTGAGGAAAAGAAAAAAACAGCTGCACTCTAGATCTTGTAGAAAGTTATGTGTGGACAGACATATGATCTGATACCTTGATTTATTTGAAGTTTTGTGTGAAAAGAATGGAAAAACATAAAAACAACACGGGGAAAATACTATTTTGCTATGATCTTGGTGCAAACTATTTCTTTTCTCCTTCCAAAATTGAGGGTTGGCGCTGGGGTATGGAATGAAATGAATCGTAAGTTTTCTTAACAGATATTGAATTAATCAAGTACATTTAGTGAAGTTATTTTCTTAAAAGAAACACTTGGGCTCAAAAAAAAAAAAAAAAAAAGAAAGCATATGTTTTAAAAATAATTCTCAATTCAATCCCCAGGTAAGGCATGATACTAGTATAGTGTTAATCGTATATATGGAACATTTACCACATTTATATAGATTTACTTTTTGATTTATTTTATATTATTTTATTGCATTTTGAAAAAAAAAAAGATTAAAAGTGGTGGCGCCGGGGGAGGGGGCTTACCAATCTAGAAGTTCATGCCAGTTCATTTCAAGCATGGCCATGTTTACTTACTATTTATTTGACCATCACCAGTAAGATAATCCCATATTTAACTAAGTAAAATCTAAAAAATATCATAGTTTCTTAAGTCCAATTTTATTCAACAATTCATAAAAATATGATTCCACTGAGATCCCAACTTGAAATTTTGTATAAATAAAGATAAATTACACAAAAATGTTTGGAATTTTTTAAAAAAGAATTCATTATATGTTTTCTGAGAAATTTCAATTAAAATTTTTTAAAAAGGAAAATTTTTTCAAATTTAGTCAAGTTGCATGTCATATTAAAGAGCGACTAATGTACTTTAAAATGCTTTTTACCAAATCTTTCTTTCTATATTTGGTGCTGAGGAATCGTCCATTTTATGTTTAAGCATCCATAAAAAAAGATGTTTTTTCCAAAAATCAAAGTCTTATAAATAAAAAAATAAAAGAAATAAAAATCTAAAAATTTGGACTTTTGATTACCTTGAAGGGTACCATTGATGAGCCAAATTTCAAAGAAATACAAAAATGAGAGGGAAAAAATTTCTCAAATTTTGGTTTTATTGACATGGAATGACCCTAATACAGTAACAAACCTTACTTTTTTTTATTATTTATTTTGCTAAACCTTCGGTTTTTTTTTGCATTTTAATAAAAATGATTTACATGTGTTACAGTCTGAACTAAATATAAATTAATCTAAATATTTGACCCGATTTGATTTTTCCTTTTCAAAAAAAAAAAGCTCTTTAATGAGAATTAGGGGGGGGGGGATTTTAGTTATATATATATATATTACATTTTTCTTCAAATCAGATTTAAATCTTTGATTTGAAAGATTTACATCATTGAGTGATTACAATGGTAATTACAAAATTATTTGTTGAACATTAAGAACATTCTCTAAAATTTATATTTCATGTTTTCATTGTTTGCATTTCTGGAGTACAGTTTAAAGCAGCGAAATTTAAATGATTTTTTTTTTCCATATTTCATTTTTAAGGCATTTTAGTTCCAACCTTGTGAATAATGACTGCTTCACATTTATTACATTTTTCCTCCCTACTCTACTTAATGACTCTTTTAGTAATTTGATGAGTTTTTTTTTTTTTTTTGCGCGAACGTAAAAAACTCTTTTCATGAAATTTCGCTCCATTCCATTTGCTTGGAGATAAATTCAGTTATTTTCTTTGCTAGTTTTTTCTTTGTGGTATTTATAGCTCATGCCTTTCTTATTAAACAAAATATTTTCATGCAAAAAAACAAGAAAAAAAAAAAACCTAGATACAAAAGAAAGCTTTTTTTTTTCAACTTGGTGTATACAGTTTCATGTAGCAATAGCCATTTAAAAAGTTTCACCCACCTAATGAACCCCGTAATCAAGATCCCTTCTCGAGCATCGTCTGTTATATATTTTTCTTGATTTTAAAACGTGGTTCTCGGTAACATAAATTAGTTTTCGAGGGAAGTTCATCTTTCATTAAGGTAATAATTGATTTTTAATGAAGTATATTTTACAGTAGCTTTATTTTTTGCAATTTCGCCTTAGAGATCAAAATCTATTTTAAGTCCCGTTCTTTGTTTGTAAAAACGAAAAAACGTTAAAAAAAAACGTATAATAGAGTTTATAAATTGAAAATTTCATTTTTTAAGATCATAGAGTTAATTATTATTTTAGTTCTTACTAGCGCAAAATGTATACAATTAAGAAAAGTCACATGTTTTTTTAGCAGTGGGTGACAATAATTGCAGTTACGATAAGCATTTTGGACTAAAAGTAATTGATTTTGAATATTTTTGTCTTTTTTTTTTCAAATGGTTTAGGAGTGTGTTAAAACAAACTTATTTCACTTAACATTAGGTTGAGAAGTTCCAATTTAATAAAGGAAACACATAACTCTCCGAAAAATACGATGAATCTATTTGTTTTTCCTCTACGTAAGTTCCCGACCCTAACAGTAATGTTCACTGTGCTTGATAATGTTGCTTCAGAATGTGGGCTAGATAGCTGAACGGTCTTTTCAATACAAAATATTTATTCACTTACTTTTTTACTTATTTATTTATTTATTTATTTATTTTGTGTTGGCGCATTTTCCATTCACGTTTAAGGATTGAATCTTAAAAAAAAAAAAAAAAGGAAGGAAAATGTAGAGTGCGAAAAGCCATAATATGTATAACATTGATTTTTCGACAAAAAAAAGGGGAGAGGGGGGGGGGAAACCCTGACTGTCGCTTTTTGAAACAGTGATCACGTGTTGAATAGAAGGAATTCTTTTGTGGGCAGGAAATATCTCTAATGTTCTACAGAAAATAAAGAAATAGTAAAAAAAAGAGCTACTGTTGGTTTTTGCCGTTAACGTAAAAAAATCGACTTTGTAATGCCTACTAATAATAAAAAGACAGGATATATGTTTGCATATAGGCTCAAAAGCCCCAACGTATAGTACATACCATGGATGGATGTTTGTATTATGATTAAGGTAAAGATAGTTTTACCAATCATAAAAAAAAAAATGAATATTGGAGTATGGGGGAGAGTCCCTAAGCGTGTTTCCTCCAAAAGTTGCTACTTGGAGTTTTTTTTTTCTTGAATCTAAATTTTAATATTTCTTTAACGAAAATATGGAGGCTAAGAAACTTCTATTTCGTTTAAAATTCCTACATAATCCGATGTTCTGCGATTCTCAACGTAAGACGAAATTCGAATGAAGCTTCTGCGCTAGTTACGGCATAATTTCTATAACGCATACAATTTATAGCTGAACTTAAAATCGTCAAAGAGCAAGCGATTTTAATCATGTTTTTGTACTGCTTTAGAATGCTATTTTTCCATGCTGTCGAACAAATAGAATTGTTCTGCCGTGTGATTCTTTTTCGTTTACCATATTTTGTTTTGCAGACGAACAACATGCGCCGTCAGACTAAAAAAAGAAATACATTTTTCACAAAATCTGAGTATTTTTCGAAAGTAATTCCGTTTTTGGTATTTTTTCGTGAATTCAGACCCGCAGATTCTCATGTGATAAGTGTATGGGTCATTCTCTAGAACAGTGATTCCCAACTTTTCCCCCTTGCAAACCTCTTCCAAGTTCTAAAAGAAACTGGCAAACCACTTAAACCGTATAAAATTTAGGAGAAAGTTTATCTTCTTATGTTGAACAATAGTAGGAGAAACAAAAGAAGCTAAAACATAAATGCAGATTATGCAAATACAAACTTATGCAAAGTGAATGCAAAAGTCATTCAACAAACTGACTAGTTCTTAATAGGCATGCGTTAGCGCCTTTCAAAAAAAAAAAAAAAAAAACCTCTCAAATAATGGTTGTGGAGGAAACAAGTTTCAAAGTCTGGCTCAAGATCTTTCTTCCAGGTGGGTATTTGCAGAAAATCCTTTTCAAAGAATCTTTTATTTTTTGCGTAACGGCCCAATTGCAGAAACAGCGTGACGCTGCGACGACCTTCGCAGATCTGTAAAGAGGTCTGCACTATCGAGAAGGGATAAAATGGAAGTAGTGAAGACTTTCATTCGTAAAGCAAAAATCCCAAGTCACGTGATAGATTTTAAAGCAAAGCATTGCAAGAAATAAAGTTTCTTTCGCCAGTTTTGCGCAAAACATGTTAACCATTTGTTGTTGTTGGGTGACTTGACTTGGCGTGTTTGCCTCCGCTTTTTCTAAGCTAATGATTGAACTTGCTACCTCCATTTATTAATTCCTGCTCTAAGATCTACACATTATTTCTGAGTTAGAAAGACTTCTGTACGAATATGAAAAATGCAAAGTAGAAAAATAGTTTAAATTGAAACAGAAAGAAAAGTAAATGCCCAATCCATTTGCACGGGAGGGACTTTTGTACACATACAATTGTACTTTTTTCCGGCGGAATTTTACAATTTGATTCGTAATTTTTTTTTTTTTGAGTAAAAAGAGCCATTGTGTACCATTACCTAAAGTTTCATTTCTATTTTTTTTTTTTTTTTTTGCATTAAAAAAATTAATGATTTGTACGTGTAGCGGGCGTAACCATAGAGTCACATCCATAACATTTAAATGTATAAGAATTAAAAGTCAAAGTTTATTTTGGAAATAAAGTGTAAATATATACGTAAAAAGTCTCACCCGTGCAAATGGGTTGAGCATAAAACCAAAAAAGATGCATAAATCCAGGCAGAAATCCTTAGTAGCTGATAAGTCAAAAGTATTTGCTCCGGCAGCTGCCTACGCCTCAGTTATCTATATCATTTTAAAACTTTATGTTTTACTCGTTTTAAAAGTTAGTGTTTTGTTTTCAGTCATTGCTTGGTGATTATTTCTAAGTGTTACGGCTAATATAATGCTCTGGTTTGCCTTGCAGATTATTCTTGGGTTTTTAAATCTGCGTCACAGACTGGTGGAAAACATTTTGCTATTGGGCCTAAAGGTAAGGAATTTTTTATTTTGTCCTGTTTGTTTTGTTAATTGCTATTTTGCTATTTAAGCTCTCTAATGTTCATTCTCGTTGCCTTTACCAGATGTCTTTACATCCAAAAGCTCACTACTTTGCATTGAAAAAAGGGTTAATTAAAACTCAGAAATTCATGTATGCAGTTATATATATATTTATGCTGGAATACGTTGGTTATTTCCTGTTAGAGCAAAATTTATTTGAAATATTGAAACAGAAGTCAGGTGAAAAGTGATCTTTAAAAATACATATATTTTTTAAAACTTCCACTGAATAACTAAATAAAGTTTTCTTTTCCCAGTAAAGTTAGAGGTGTTTCTAATTTTACGTTTTCTATAAAAGAACTTGCCCAGTTGTTTGACATGGAAACTTTGTGCCAATTAGGAAAATGATCATCAAAAGCTAACGAATAATGTTTCAAAAGCTTATATATACTCCTTGCACAGATTTCACCAAGTTTGTAGTCCATGGGAAAGACCTCGGATCGGTTGAAGATTAAACGACTCCATTTGATTAGTAATTTATCGAAAGGGAACACATCCACATTTTAGAAAAAATCATTTTATGACTATGTCTAAATCTTTCAGATGACATTTATCAAATTACTTAGGATAGACCGGGGCACGTTTACGCATTGGGTACGTTTACGCAGTGCTCCTTTTTCAAAACGAGTTACAAATGGAGAGCCAACAGTCATACCAGATTGATGCTACTCCCTAGCAAATATTCTCACAAATTTTTGAGCATCAGTCGAGCTTCGGTTTAGCATGCGGATAGAAAAATCTGTTTTCACCGAGCCGAGTAAATTTTGTGCTGAACGTTTTGAAGCTGATTGTGAATAAATAATACTTTGTTAAAAACAAATAAATACATATAAAATAGCAGAATTTTATCCTTTTTTTTTGAGAATTGTATTTATAAGGACAGAAAACTTATTAAATTTTGTTGCCGTTAAAAACAAATCCAAACTTGCAGACGGGGAACGTTTACGCATTTTCATCGGGGCACATTTACACACGTTTTTATTGTGTTTTGCTATTCCTACTTCTAAACGGGCCCCGGACTATTTTTTCGCTCTGTACTGTCTCAAACCTTTAGTTTTTTTTTCCGGTTATTTAATTTTGAAAATCACCATTCATTTTTAATAAAGTAACATATTCGTATCTTATAGCTTACAATCATACAGTGTTGTCTTCATGCCTGTTCAGCTTTAACTTTATACACTATTCAGCCTGTAGTACATTTTATTTTAAAGATGGTAAGACATTACGTTCAAAATACTAACAGAACCACGTTAGATGTCAAAACAATGAAAAGGCTTATTGATAATACGAGTTTTTCCCCCACTAGGCTTTCCACATCGTCACATATGAACTTCCCCAACTGAGACCATTTAAAAAGGTAGATCCAAAGCTTAGGAACCAGGAAAGGATTGTGAGCATCCTCATTTTTTCCCCTAATTGATACTCTGATCAAAGAGCCCTCAGACAAGATCAGTTAGCAGCTACAAAGAAAAAAAAGAAAAAATAAAATGAGCAGAACAAGAAAAAGGAGAAATTACTTTAAAATTTACAAGTTTCTGTTGAAGCAGAAATAGAAGACACGAAAGAAACGAGCTGATGTGTGCATCACATGACTTCGTTTTACTCCAATTTAATGTCATTTTCTCATTATTGGCAGTTTTAATATGATTCAATAGTTTACTCTCTAAATATCACCAAGAGTGACCAAATTGAAACCAGATTTAAAAAAAATAGCCAAATTTGTCGCCAAGTTGGCGACAAAACTTGGCGACCAAAAGACTGGCGATATATCGCCAAGTGTCCGCCAAATTATAACACCACGTGAATTTACATCGAAATTAACAATGATTTCCCCCCAAAAAGGAGCAAAAGACCCCCTTTGGAGCATACGAATGCAACCAAAAACGAAAATGCACAACTAGACTCCACTAGGAGTCTACGTACCAAATTTCAACTTTCTAGGATGTATAGTTTTTGAGTTATGCGAGATACATACACACATACGCACATACATACGTACATACGGACGTCACGAGAAAATTCGTTGTAATTATCTAGGGGATCATCAAAATGGATATTTCGGGTGTCTGTACGTTCCTAGGCACATATCCACGTGTGGTCGGGTTGAAAAAAAAAATTGAACATTCATTTGGGGCTGAGCAAATTGGAAATTAAGGCCGATTTCTGGGTGAAAATTTTTTCGCGAATACAATACTTCCTTTTTTGTAGAAGGAAGTGAAAAGTTTGAAACCAAAACCTTCGACAGGGAAAACGTTAGTACACTCTGCAAATAGGAAGTGTAATCTGCAGAAAGTCTTTGCACGTAAGTTCGAGATCATTTAAATATTTTTAATGCAATAATTATGCAAGGTATCAGCAAAAATCATTACCATATTCTTTGAAAGAAACAACACTCAAGAAATCTCAATTTTGAAAACAAATGTCTGACAAGAATTGCTTTTACAAAACGGATTTTTTTTTTCATAAATAAATATTATCACTTATTTACTACCTTTCAATGTGTTTTGTTTTATCCAATTTTCTTGGTACACTCGAAACGACGCATTTTGAAAACCGTCTGAAACGTTAAGTCTTTCAGGGATTCAGACAAGAATCTTAATTTTTATTTGGTTTAACAAAATTGGCCAAAATGAAATGAACAAGTTGAAAAAAAGGTCAAAGTTTAAATGTTTCTTTTCGTCAAATCCAAGGGATTTGTGTGACAGTCAACAAGTAATTTTTCCCGTGTTTGAAACATCACTTTGCTTCATATACCCGATATTTTTACTCGGATGTTTGTTTCTTTTATATTAGTTTACTATTTTTTAAAGAAAAATTTCCCAGATGTGTTGAAGCTTATCGCGCTGGCAGATGACGAAAAATTGACCCACGGTTTAAAAATGTACTGCTTCTCTTAAAGTTGAGATTTCTCTAAATTCTTGAATTGGATGCGTCAATTTTCCAATGCATATCTATTCGGAGCTTGGATTGTCAAAAGCAAGTAGAAGGATAGGTCAGTCGGTAGAGCGTTCAGCTTTCAAACGAATAATCCCGAGATAGAGTCTTTGTTCGAATGACCTGTCTTTACAGCATATTACACTGGTGGACAATTGCTAAGGACGGATTCCAATTGGCTATGTAGTGCGTAAAAAAGTAAGTTTAATTAGATGCCAAGTGAAATAAACTAATACCAGAACTCTAGAATATTGCAATGGCGATAATTTATTGTGCTCTGAAGTCCAGAAGGCGTTGAAAAGTGTTCAAAATAGGAAACGATCATTTTGGGCTGAATAAGTAAAAGTGTATAAATGTAATTACCGCTAGTGGCGTTTTGACGTAAGATGTCAATATGGGATATGTCTACCATGGAGAGCGATACAAGTTTCCACACGTCATGTGTTGCTTTACACAACATTATCCAGCAGCTGTTGGGGTAATTTATCAAATTCTTCTGTCAGTCACGGATAAGGATGTCCTTGCTTATTAGGGGGCATTGTCGACTAGCAAGACTGCTCCCAAACATTTTCAATGTACTTCAGATCTATAGAACTTGCTGGTCATCTGATGGGTTGAATATTTTGAGTGGGCTAGACACTCCTGGACGGCGATTGTTACATTACCATCCATGGAAACGAATTTATCGCTCACAGCACCACAGAACACGTGAACATGAGAATGTAGAACAACATTAATGTATCACTAGTCGTCATAGTCTTGTTTGGAAGCACACGAGCGACGTACGGCCATTGATCATAATCCTACCTATACCATGACACAACTTGTAGGATACTTCTCCTTTTCTTTTATGTTTTCCGGCTTGTATATTGTGCCATTCTAATGCCAGGTTAATTGTCGTTCACAATTAGACGACAGACTGAACCTGCCTTCATCTGAGAATATTACACAAGCCCAGTCGACTTCTCTCCAAATGCGATGCTGAAGACATCATGACAAACGAGCAAAACATTGACTTGTACACAATGGGATGTACAAAACAAGGTGACGAGCGTATAGTCTTACTGCATTCAAAGGTCTGGCTACAGTTTTTCGGGATATTTGCTTGCTATTAGCAGAAGGAAACTGCTTTGCTACTTCAGTAGCTGTGTTGCGCTGGTTCCTTTTCGTTGCTAGCACTAAGTACAAATCTTCTGCTGACGTCGTATAGCCTACACGACCTCCCTCGTGACATTTGCTACACGTTCCATTTGTTTGAAATGATTTCCAAACTCTAGAAACAATCCTCTGGCTGACGTCGAACTCCCTGGCAACATCTAAATTTTTCTACCCTTCTTCGATGTTGCCAACCACACGGCCACCCATAAAATGATCTAAGGGATGTCGGGAAGACTTACCGAAAAACGCAAGTTCGGCAATAGATTCTTTCCCGTGAAACTTTGCTTTGAACAACAATGGTAATCTCGCGCCCAATCCTTTATATAGATTATCAGCGTTACACGTGACCAGCAACGTCATGTATCTAAAATTTGCATACCCACAACACGTCTTACTGTGTCCCGAACTTATGCTAATTTCCATATTTTCTTGCCTTCCATTTTGTGGTTGCTAACGCTGCTATTGCCATCCTCCCTTAGCAATTGTCCACCAGTGTAATAAAAGTATTTTGCCTATATCTTAGGGGCTAAAATTAATACAGCGGGAGTTCTGTTTGGATTTTTGCCTCCTTGATACAGCCTTCATTTAACATACAGAATTATGACGTATATTTTGAATTTTTACGTTATTATCTATATGTAGTTCGTGAGTTATTGAGCTCGGTAATTCTCTACGTGGAAAATATGTGATTTTTTACGTAAGGTGTTTTTACTTGATATTTTTCCAGTAGGGCTATAATAAACAGTATGTGACCGAAAGTATTGGGACAGTTTCAAAAATTCACATTTTTGTGGCTCTCACCAGGAAACCAATTGCTCTGCAATTTTATTCACATAAAAGGATGTTATTTTCCATTAAAAACTGAATCTACTATTATTTAGGGTACCACCAACAAATTGATAAAACAAAAATAGGTTTTTGATCATCCTCCATTTTTAACAGCTAAGAATAAGCTATAAGTTTTGGACATAAGTTAACGTAAGATATTTTTTTTTTGAAAATAATTCTTATACCTACGGAGATATAAGCATTTCTTTTAAATATACAAATTTTAGTTGAAGTTTTTCGGGTCATAACACACAGAGTTTTCTGTCAAACGTTACTAAACTTTCAGAATACTTGATAGATACATGAGAAACATAATAATACAATTTGATGGAATAGGATAGAGAGAGAATTTCAAATTTTAGTTTCAACTTCGGTTTCAGAGTCTGTGTGACTTTGAAAACTTAAAAATAAACTTGACGTGGAAGAACATTTAGGCGAGACATTTTCAACTTTTGTGTCCGAACTTTTAGCAAAATTATTATGCACCTACAGTAGTCAATTATTTCGCGATTTTCAATCGCTTGATGGAATATTCAGAAAATGAGGATGTTGCAACTCTGAAAGATAACTCTCTTTATTATCAATAGTTGAATACTTCATTAAAGCTTGTTTTGTAACAAGAGATATTAAAGTGATGTCATTCGCCATTTGCTACCCCAATCAGCGTGAAAGGAAAATGTTTGCATTTATACTCACAAAAACAAAGACATTTATCATTAAGAAGAGAAAAGCGACAGATTTGTGGCAACTTCAAACAGGAAGCACTTTTGGAAAAATGATTGAAAGAGTATCAATTAGTAAAATGCCAGTAACGGTTTAGTCATTGAAGTAATTTGTAAATTTATAATTTGTTAAGTAAAATTTTATACAAATAAATGCTTGCAAAATTGTCTTGTTTGGTTGTTTATTTAGGGAAACCACGGAGATCTGACCTGCGTTTTACAAAACTATGTTTCCGAATTGACTTCATTCGTTAGCTGATTAGGTATTGAATATTTTTGCATTATTATTTTTGTAGGTTATATATTAATATTTTTACTGGTGACTTTTGTTTATTGACCAAGCTGGGTCAAGCCTCCCAATTTAAGAGTGGTTTGTCCCACACCGATTTATAGTTACACATATTATGCTGAAATAATTTCATATCTAACTCGACGCTTCTGCAAGGTACCGGCAGTAGTTACATCTAAAGAAACACCATAAGTTTTTAAATGAATTTAATTTGAATCAGTACAGATCTTGATTCTTTGAAATGTCACAGTCAAATTTCATTTTCAAAGCAAATCATTCTGTATCGCTGCTGATCATTGGAGGATGCAGTTTTATGATATCCGTTGGGACTCTATTGCAATATCTTTTTGTTTGCGAGGGCAGAAGAACTGAAGCTACAAGCATCAGATCCTGTAAAAAACAATGTAGAAAATTCATGTTCATTTACTTTCACAGAGCAAATAATATAATGTAAGATACTCGATTTGTGAAAAATTTAACTTAAAATAACTAATTTTATTGATACTGGAAAATCGCCTGCATTAGACTCTCTAAGAAACAAGAGGCAAGTGTCGACATAAGTGAAGCAATGCGAAAAAGCAAAATGTGGTTTCTGAAGCAAAATGCTTCAAAGAACTGTCTTAAATACACACAATTGCTCTAAATATCAGGATAATTTTGTATTGCAATATTTTTAACCAAGTTGCAAAAGTTCAGATCGGGAATATATGTCTCTAAAATGAACCATCTTAAATTTCTGTGAATGACTCTCATATATAAGACGTATGTTTCCCGCTTACGTATTTCAAATAAATATAAATCGATTGCTTTTTCGTCAAGGTTTTACCTATGTCCACATACGCACTTGAAAATAAAAGCTATTGCATCAACTTTACCCTGTATCAACGGGATTCAGTCTCCCCTATAAATTACAAATACAGAACAAAAACAATGGTCGCTTTAAGCTGCATCATGTAATTTAGACTTCATTTTTTTAAAACCATGATCCAATTTTTGTTCTGAACTAAGTCGTATTTCAAATTGATGCTATGATATTTACTGTATTTGATATCAATTTGTTTTTCTAATTTGAAATGAGAGTTTATCTCCATTAACTTTTCCTTTAAACGCTATTTTGAATAAAAATCCAGTAAAACCCTAACAAAAGCTCAAAGCTTTTAAAGCTACGAGCAACTCTATCACTGAATATAAAAACATAAATAAAATGCATCCAAAACACAAAGAAGCGAAAAACGACCTCCAGGAAGCAAAGTAAATTCAATAACATTAATTATTGAAGTTTTTATCTTTTGTTTGCGGTCCATATCATTTGATTTCCTGTTACATCTTTTTTTTAAATTTTTCTTTTGATTCCTCTCCTTGCTTGTAGAATCTCTCCAGAATAATATTTTTAAATTGTATTTTATTCCTCTTTAACATGAGTCTTTAATTTATTATTTTGAGTTACATTAATGCCTACATTTTTTTTTTCTTTTTAAATTATGAATCACGCTCAAATTGAAAAACCTGGGAATTTATATTGTGTTGCCATTTCTTTTTCCATCTCACACTTTGCATTCATGCAGATGTATAAAACTGTTTGAAGTTAGTGGTACTTTGTGAAACTCTTTTTTTTTTTTTTTTTCAATTTCGTTTCTTCTTCCTTTTGTGGCAGATGCAACTTGGAAATGAATTCAGCTTCGCGGCATTGATGAAATTCGCTGTATAATCTCCTCCTTTCGTAGAAGGCGATGATATCTCTCTCAAAGATGTCATTTCCGAACCCGTGTTCGATTGAATTAGCACACAAGCGTCCCATCCCCCTACTTTCAGAGATATCATCATGCACCCTTTGCACGGACTCTCGCGGGGGATAAATGCAAGTAGTAACTCCCCTCCCATTTCTTCAGATCCATCAGTCACCATCAAAACTAGAATGTGAGTGCCAGAGGGGAATAGCAAAACGTTGAACGCTCCCCTGGGGGGCTTTTTTGGCCTCTCGCCCCAACTCGAAAAGATATAAAAACAAAACGTGAAGAAAAAAATACATTTACACACCTTGAATTCGCAATGAATATTCCATGACGGTACCTTTAGTGTCTCACGGCCCTCGCAACGCCTCACGCAACTAACAGTAGGAACCTCTTATGTTGTCACACCTGTAATGATAGGGGACATGAAATGGGAATCACCAAAATCGGAAATTAAAGCTGGTCTTTAAATTTTTTTCCCTCCACAGGATTTAGGTAAAAGAGACAAATTAGCATAGGTTTCTTGAAACCATGCATTTAGCTTGCCATTCATATCGGAAGATTTATTTTGTTCAGCAGCTCCTACTTTACTTGGACCAATTCTCGATGGACATGAAATATTCATGTCACTAAGTGAGGTGTCGCTATGCGACATGAGTTGGCACTTGGAGCGTTTCAAATATATTCTAGCCATGAATTCAAATCAGGTAAACTCATAAGCTTTTTATTTAATACTTTATCTTACCTAAGCAGGGCTTTATGACTATAAACAGTGAAATTTGAAAATTGCAGAGTTAGTGCAGAAAGAAGGGGAATATACTGTGTAGTGAAATAGCGACATTTTTGCACCTAGGCCAATTGGTATCTACGAATTCAACCCTTATTTTCCAAACACAAGCTCAATTCCTTGTTGTTGGTTTAAGGTGAGAACCAGTTATAATTTGACAGTCATTCTCTAATCCGAAAGGAGAAAGTTTCAGACAGTTATGAGTGGAAAAAGTGCTTGAATTGTCTGAAGTAAACCTGTGCAACTCTACCTTTTAATAGCCGTGCAAAAGAAATTAGAGTAGAGTAAATTGCGGTAAAAGAGAACAGAATTTTTATGTTTACATTTTAGACCTTTCACTTTCTTCTTTAGCATCAGTTTAGAGAACGAATTGCGTCAAATTTGACACGATCCTTTTCTACGTTGAATGCAGCAAATTTTTATGTTTAATACTAAAAACAATGATCAAGCTATGATGAAAGTTCTAAAACTCTCTTTTGTTTACAAGTTCAAAGCATTTTTATTATAAGTATCAATTAATAACATGTCTTATTCAGTGATTTTGTTTAATTGAAGTTAAATGATAGCACTAATACAGGTTTTAAACATGAGTTAAAAGGTAATGTTTGAGCACAAGATGTGAAATTTGAAAACGTTTATACTCCCAATAAGTATTTAAAAACATAAACATGGAATGCATCATGAAAAAATGCAAATAAAAAAAATGCAAAAAAAATATATATATATATATATATATATTTAGATGAAAACTAACTACAGTTTCAATCTGAATACAACAGTCCTTGTGTGCTTCCGATGTAGAAAATTCTTTAAAGTCTCCAGAAGATTTTAAATTAACATACCACTTATACATATTACTTGACATCTGATCTTTCCACGAAACGGGTAGCGCCGGCAAAGTTGATCCATTTGTTCCAATGTTTCAAGGCTAATTAAGTTTTTACTTTAAAAGCCTAAAACCGTTTCTTTAAAATGATTCATTTTCTGTCAGACTCGGATGTTACGTTGCTTAAAAGTTTCCAGGCTTCTAGGACACTGTAGCTAAGTGCTCTGGAGTAAACTCTTAATTGAGTACTTAATGACTTATTTTAAGAATACTCAGATTAGTTTGTTAATAAACTTCCGTGAACTTTCTTAATCTCCTCATCAGGATTTTTTGTGCGGGAGAAATTAAACACTTTTAGTATTATTTATCTTTGAAATTTTCCTATTGTTTTTGAATGTATGTTGCGGATCTAATTCTGTGTTTCATTGTTGCACATAAAATGCATTCTCTATTTTAATTACTGGGTTCTTGCATTGCAATATTGAGCTTAAAAGCGTAAATCATAGACGACAAAGCAAAGTAGAGAATGAGTCACTGATTTTGGCTTTTTTTTTTTTAAGCACTAGTACGCTAACTTTTAATTTTGAACACGGCCAAAATTGTTTAAATTTGAGGCAGTTCCTAATAAGTGCTACTGTTTTATGTATTTATCTAATAACGTCAATGAGTTTACTTCATTTAGTTAATTTTTTTGAAGAACAGTTTCACGTATTGCTACTGTATCGCTAATTTTCGTATGATTAATGATTTATCCACTGGGGTCGCATTCGCGGCTGTAGGGTGGGCCGAATACTGTTGTGACAACTTTCGTTTGACCGCCCATAATTTTGCTAAGTGTGCCATTTAGGTGAATAACAATGTTTTTGTTTTATTTTATTTTTTTTTCTGTGAAGTGTACATTTTTATGCTTGTAAATATTAAAATTTGGTTTTTAGGTTAATTATTAACTCAAATTAGAAAATTAGAAAGAAAAAATGAATGTCACACTTCATTAAAGATTTTCGTGATTTGCATTATTGGTATCAGTTGATAAGAAGTTTTAATACAGCTATTGTGTTAAATTGAAGTCAAATGACAGCACTAATCTAGTTCTTAAACATCAATTGAAACATAATTTTTGTGCACATGATGTGAACTGAACTTTGAAACTTTTTAAGATTGGTAGTGACAACAAAAAATACGCCTAAATGGTCTACTTTTATTGCAAGTATGATCTAACATAATGCAAAATATATTGATCTGAAAAAGTTTCAACGTTAACGTAACAAGTTTTATTGCTTTTTTAACGTTCCGAAGACAAATTAATGAAAATTTTCTGTACTCGAGTAAAACCAATTATTTAAAAAAATCAAATAAAACTACGAACTTATGAGTTTAAAAATGTTATGTAGTAATTATGTGTTACTATCTCGAGATAGTTACAGTAATTATGTGAAACAAGTTTAGACGGAGGCGCCGCTACTTTCTCAAATTGCACCTTCTCGTTGCTCCTTATATTATAGTCACACTAAAATAAGCACTGTCACAACGGTACCCTGCACAACCATGCCCAGTTCATGAATTGGAAAGACAATTCATAACTGATGCTTTCATTTAGAACAAGTAAATGATTCCTACTTTCAAAAGGCTAGAAATTTTCATCTTGGTTTCAATGTCGAAAAATCCAAGACTTTGACAGCGTTTCACATCACCGGTTGTCCTCCTTGTGTGTATTAAATTTAAATTGGTGTGATTTCTTTGGGGGGTATGATTTATCCTCGAATGACAAACTAAATAATGTTATCCACCTACAAGCTTGCTTAATCTCTTCCCTTTGTTATAAAATCCTTTTTCTTCCTTCACATTTTTGCTCTGACGAGAACTTGCCGCAGCTTTGAAGTATGTGTTTCAGTAGTCTCTTCATAATGTTATCGTTATTTGCACACGTAACCACCCAAGAGGAGGGACAGGGACTGTTTTTAGAAACAAGCGAGTGGAGTAGTAAACAATGAGTAGGGTCCTGTCGCAACTTGTGATTGCGAAAAACATAATTTGAATTCGAAATTTCAGAGTTCAAATTAATTTTGAGAATTCGAACTTTTTTTTATTTAGATTTTTTTTTTTTGTTTTCGTATGTATTGTTATTTAAAACTACAGAAAGACTTGATGGCAAATTTACACCACAAAGAAAGGAAATAACCCTCAAGGCAGCGGTAGAAATCGAACCCATGACCTCCGGCATATGAAGCGAAGCTTTTACACCAGAGCCATGAAGGCTCCATTTCTAATTAATTTTTTCCTCTACACCAACTTCCTTTTGAATTATGGGCCATTTTTCTTGTTCTGTTTTTTTTTTTTAAATTTATTTTATGATTTCCGGGAAAGTAAGCTGTAAAACAAAATAATGTACATAGGTGAAGACAATGTTTACAAATGCAGTTATACCGGCCAAGATATATTCGTCTGTTAGTTTTGCAAAATGTTACTTATTATTTTTTTCCTGTTTATCATTGATATTTTCCGAGATATTTCACCTAGTTTGAAGCTCTGGTATTTTTTTTTTTATTTAACTACTTTAGAGGGGGAAAGAGCAATAAGCATAAATAGGTAAACGACAATTCCGGGCGACATCGCCTCAATGTTACCGTCGCCTAATTCAGTATCGTAACCCAATGTCTTATCCTCGATTTCTCTTATCGCCCTTATCCGAATGTATCCGTAAGTGAAGAACCACCTTCCATAATATAATTCTCCCGCCAAACAAGTCACATTGCTATTTTGTGCGCTGTAAATACCTTTCTCTCTTCCCTTTTAAAGATTTGTCGAGTTGTGGGCTTTGTCTGCCTTATTTGTTATACCGTGAGCCAACAATATAAACACTTAGGAAAAAGGAAAATTGTCTCTTTTCATTTTCGTACTTGAAGCTTAGTACGAGCCTAGAATACTAAAACCAAGTATTCATCTACCATTCCACTCGTACCAAAGGTATTCCTCGGTGCATAGAATTTTTCCGACAGGGTGAGCATGCAGGAAAAAGAAGTTGCCCCACGTTTTGAACATTTAGAGGTTCGAAATTGAATACTTCTTTTTTCCTGCAGTAAAATTTTTGACTCCGAAAGGGCATTCTTTGAGCTTCATTGTTGGAAACTTTTCAACCTGTACATCACCCTATTTCTTCCTGTTCAGAAATGTGACTTTTTCACATTGTGCGAGCATTTTAAAGAACATCGAAAGCCTTTTATCAGTTAGATTTGTGGCATTCGACAAAAAAGAAAGAAAGAAAAACTTTTTAAACGGAAGTTTACTTGAAAATTTAAAATTAGTCACAGGAATGTGATTCAGATAAGATAAAAATAAAATTATACATTGGGTAAATTACTACTTATGGGCATGGTTCAGTTTTTTTAAACTTAACCATGAAAAGAAAACTTTTTAAACCTAAGTTTACTTGAAAATTTAAAATTAACCCTTAGGTTGTGAATTAGATAAGATAAAAAATAAAATTATACATTGTGTGAATGACTAGTTATGGGCATGGTTAAGTTTTATTTTTTTTTTTAAATTTGGATTGCTGTTGAACGATGACATGCAGGTCTAGTTCATGAGAAATAAAAAAACTCTAATGGTGTCAGAATTCAGATATTGTACTTTTATAGCTGTGAAAATTTCATTAATTTTCAACCATGATTTCTAGATTTTTTTTACATAAACTGGAGTACACTGGTTTGAACAGTTATGGTCACAATCGCGTAATTAAGAGCATACTAAAAAACTAGTAATAATCATGCTTGCTGAATTCAATTATTTTTTTACGGAATAAGAAAAAAATGTATTCAACAATATTGCATTGCTTTTTTTTCCTATATTATAATTAAATTTAAAGCCTCTTGACTCACCATTTCGAGCAACAAAACAATTAAAAAATGAATAACTGATTATTCGATTTCAAAGTATCATAGAAACAACAATAGCAAAAACAAATTAATCAATTAACGATATAAAACTATGCTACTGTTACAGTTTGTTATTTATCTTAAATCTTGACTTACCATTTCAAGCAACATTACAATTAAAAATGCATATAACTGATAATTCGATTTGAAAGTTTAATTTAAACAACATGAACAAAAGTAAACAAATTAGTTTAAAAAATAGAACTATTCAGCGGTTATACATGTTTTATTTATCGTTTGTCAAATTTAGCTTATTTTTTATCATCGATTTTTAGTCATAATTTTGAACAAGAATGGCTAAACAATTAATAATGGGCATATGAGCCTATAACTATAAAAATTACTTTTAATTGACTAGTAATAGTCACGTTTAATTGAAAAGGTCTTAAATAACTTAACTAATAGCAAAAATATTCCTGTGTATAGTAGAAAAAAAGGCTAAGGACCAATGCAACTGCGATTTGACTTTAAAAAAAGCGATGTCGTGTTCGAATGAAAAAAACCTTCAAAAACTTAAATTCAAAGAAAATTCACTATTGATGACGAAGAAAAAGAAACATTAGAGGAGATCTGGTGCAATTAATATAGGGTTAAAGGAGGGGAGGGCTGATACAAGGACTTTAATTATCGATTGCCCAGAACTGATGGACTACGGACCAAGAACTAAGAGTCTTTTAGATAAGTAACACTGAAGTAGATTTGACCTACATACGCCGGAGAACCTGTATGTTTTCTTGTGTTTGTGTGTGTGTGTGTGTTTAAGAGTTATTTTAAATAAATTATTTTTTTTTGTGCACCAAAGTATTTTTTTATAGTTTGTTTCAACTGTCCCATTGACTGCTTTGGTTTTCCTTCTCTAAAAGGCATGATTTTACATAAACGAATTTGCTTTTGTTTAAATCTGTTTTTTCGCCACTGTTGAGTTATCGGTATGGCGTTGTTTGGGTCAAGTTGATGCGTGTAATATTTTAAATTCCAAATGTATAACTGTTTTTCTTTGTCTAGAAATACTTAGAAAGTATTAACAAAAGAAAACTAAAAATAAAGAAAATTTCTTTACAAAAAATTTAAAGATTGTATTTCGGAGAATTTATCTATACATATATATACGTATTTGCTGTAAATCAGATTTACGTTTGTTATCAAACTCAGATTAATTCTTCAAACGTTCAATGAAACTCTTCTTTAAAAACATTTCTGAAAAATAAAAGTTCGTTGCTTACGATGAAAGCATAGCAGTTTATTTATTTGTGTATTATTTTGACGCACGTTGGGTCAAGTTGATACTCTTTAAAATTATTTTTCAAGATTTATTTTACATGAAAAAATCGGTCAACAAAGGTTTTGAAATCAGTATTCGATAGGGAAAATAGTCTTAGAATTACATGAAATTTCATTTTGGTACGTAACATTAGCTAAAGATATTATAAAAATCAATATGTAAAAAGTATATCAACTATATCCAGTCTCCCCAATAATTTCAGTGTAGATAAAAACCTATTTTGGAAAAAAAAATCGGTGGTGTTCAAATATGAAGGATTGAGAATTCAATGATGGTGTTCGAGAAATATCTATTACAATTTTGATATTAATAATACAAGACAAACCTGCCCATTACTAGTTGGGTGCTCATAACTAGTCAATTTTAATAAACTCAGTTGTGCGTTGGTATCACATTTATGACCAAGCTATTTTTTTTTTTTTTTTTTTTTTGTAATATGTCTACGCTTATCTTGCTTGAGTTGTCTTCTGCTAAAGCTTGAAAGATGGGTTTTGCGTAGGAGCATAAGAGAAGTTCGGGACAAGTTGTAACATGTCGATAGATGCCCCGTAATTTTTCTTGCTGGCTGCAATAATTTGGTTCTCCCTAATGGTTGACTCTCTATGAGATCCAAAACTTAATTTTACTTTAACGCTTGTTGGATCTCGCAGATATCGTATTTACAATGTATGTTCTTGGATTCAGTTCCTTTTTTACTGTTGTAATTTTCTCCGGATAGTGTAACAACTTATCTCTCGGGGCAAAATGTTTCACAGCTCTATTCCCAGAATTTGTTTATTCGTGCCTTTTGTAACAGACTGGCGATTAATATTATTTTAAATTGAAAACCCAAACACTTACAGGATCAAGTAAACTAATGTCTATATAAATCATTCAATTACACAAAAAGTTGTGACACTTAGTTTAAAAATTGTCCCAACCAGCCCTATATCTCCCTAACAGAAAAAAAGAGACCAAATCTACCAACCAGATTACCAAGGACGGATGGAACAGGTGATAAGCTAACAAGACAACGAAACAGGAGTAAAATATAAAAGAAGGAAAGAGGAAAACAAAGGAAAAAGTAATAACAACTGCTTTCAAATGTAATGAGAGAACAGAGTACTAGAGACATTATTGAATTGGGAAGGAGAAATCGCTTCCCACAAATCAAGATCATGAGCCGAATATCATTTACAAACAAGTCTAATGGAAAATAACATCAAAGCACTTGTCTGAAGTCTAACAATTCTGAACAGTTGAAGAGCGTGCAAGTTTATTTTCCTTTCGATATAAGTTTAATGCTCGTTCAGACGGTGGCTGAGAGCACATTTAGTCTACCCTATGTAAGAAATACTGCATTTACAAAGAGTATACTCTAATTACCCAGTTGTTATGGCAATCAATGAGATGTTTCAAGTTATAAAACTTGATCATATTTACAGGGAAGATTAGCCAATTTTTTAAGGGCTCACGGTAACTCACAGGAGCTCAGTAACTAAACATCTTTTGAGTCTTAGATGAACTTCATGTAAAATAAGAAAAATTTATTAGACTAAAATATGTTTATAAGAATGAATTTTGTATACTATAAGGCATCTACACTTATGTTATTAAAAATAAAGCTCAGATTAGAACGTGTTTTACAGAACTACTTAAAATCTATACATATGCCTCAAGTACACTTTACAAAACTTTACTGTTAGTTCACAAAGAGGTATTTATTTATTTATTCATTTTTTTCCCTTCAAAAAACTTAGTTTTGTAGACTTTATCGCCTTTTTCATGTAAGGCAGTTTTAGATTTAACCCTTTAACTATTTTACTGAATGTTATTTAAAAAAAAAACATATTTCCTGATATAGATTCTCATTTTTTTTGATCATTTGAACATTCCTAAGTAATTCCTGTTTTCATATGAAAACATTTAAGTTCAATCACGTTAAGAGTATGTTAGAGGTTTTGCCGTAAAATACTACTAGATGATATTCAGCAACAAAAGATGACAAAAAGAAAATCTTTATGAAACATCTTGTGTCATTTCGACGTCGAGACAAAATTAATCATCTGTAATTCTGAAAATGCTAAGAAAGAAAGTGCTTAATCGCCAAATTTTCTTTTTAGTTAACATAATAAATAATATAAGTTAGAATATTCTTTCATCTATTGAACTGAAAGTCCAAGTTAATATGCTAATCATATCGTATTAAAATATTTGATTCGTTCATTTCCAACTCAAGTCACGGGGGAATGTGATACATACTCGTTTTTCAATGTTAGCAGAAACCGATTAATTGCCTCTAATTGTACGCAATAAAGCCATGCTTCCTGACACATTAAGCGTCGTCAAATACCACTGTACGCGTTTTATACATTATGATTAAATATAATGGCGAGAAAGAAGCAGTTTTGTCAAATCATAATTGTAATGGGTTTCACGCTTCTTTCCCATTTCAAAGCGTCAAGTTCAGCCATTGCTGTTTCCTGTGCCATCTGCTCTGTCATCATTGCATATCGTTACTAATTATGCTAAACTTCTATTAGTAGCATTATGTCTCGGCTTTTAATGTGTATCATATTGCTCAAAAATTAGCTACCGTTGATAGCATCAGAGTGCATAGTAGAACCAGAGCAGTTTCTCAGATTACAAGTCGAGTTCTAATGGTTGGGAAAAAAATCGCAATGCCAAAATTTTTAAAAATTGCCTTTGGCTTAACTTTATAATGCATGATGATGATGATAGTTTGCTCACAGTGTGTCATTATTTCTGTCTCCAAATATTACACTACACAGAGCTGAGGGGTGATACACGTTTGCAACTGTTGGCTAATACGACTTATTTTATGTCAGTTAATGATGTCAATTCCTAGCTGTAAATGTGTTTTATTGTTGATCTTAACTTTTTATGGAGTTAAAAGGAGCACTCTTTTGATATTATATCCTAACAGAATATAGTGAGAAAACGCAGGTAAAATGTGTGTAACTGAAATTTTCACCAAATTTGTCAAAGCGATTCTTTGGCACCAAAAAGGGGTCTCAGTAATGCTTTCAAAACTAGAGAAAGTACTATACCGTACAAGTTTTGAATTTAGATCCACAAATTTGCATACAATTTTTCTTTTATACACAAAAAAATCGCCGTACTGTTTTGTACAATTAAACTTTGCTGCTAAAAAAAAGCTGCATGACAATCAGAATTTTTGAAATAAAGGTTTTTAAAACATTTTCTCTGAAGGTTTAACTTTATGTTCTTTCACCGCCTGTAAGCGATATAATTATGAAATACATTAATGTATGCATGAAAAACTTAGTTTTTTTTTTTTTACTTTCGCATAAGGAAATACATGTTATTTTATTCTGAAAATATTTGTTTTTATTTGCATAACCGTAAAAACTATAGACTAAAATCACTCACCCTTTAGCAGTATACATTTTAAGAGTTGCAGGAAAAAATACATTTTAGAAGATAGTTTTTTTTTTCTTCTTTCAAATTTGTATTTTGATGATTTTTTCTTTGTGATTTGTTTAAAATACTTATGAAGAGGATAGTGAAAATCTAGTTGAATACATGTTTCTATATTTATCAATTTTATGGTTTAACATTTTCGAAAAATAATCGTAAAAGACGATATACCTGAAAACGTTAAAGTAGAATTTCGAAGATTAATGCTTCATTTCAATAGAAAAAAATGAAATGAAATAATATTTTCTACTGTAACACTGAGAGTAGTTATTTCCTGAATTTTATTTAACGTTTGCATTAAAAACCATGTTCTCTTAAGAGTCGTCTCCTATGATTAAGTTGAAGAAAACACATTCTCCTCTAAATTCTGAACACGAACTTTCCAGAATTTTCAAAGCACGTATAGGAAATTTTCTTCGCAGTATAATTTTCTTCACCCTGGTAATGTAAAGTCGTTTAGTATTCAATATTTCTTTTTAGCAAAAGTAACTGCGTTTCTGTGACCTAATTTCAAATTCGTTTTATGTTTTTTAGCGAACAACAAAACTCGTAGACATACTAAATGAAAATTCTTAAAGTTCTTTTGTTCATGCGCAATCAAATAAACTTCCTAGTTTTAGAGCTATTTGTTCACGAACGGCAAATAATTTTGTCAAGCTTCGTATTTTTTTGTGAAAAAGAAACATAAAAAAGCAGAATTTTTTCAATAATGTTGCGACTTACATCTTGGACCACGGAATGTATTGTATCGAAAAAGTTTATCTTTGGGTGTTAATCACAGTAGCTAGAGTTAATATAAACTATTCCTCTACTAATAATTAATAAAGCAATTTCAGAAAATCAACGTTGTTTTGCCCTATAGCGCTCATAAACATAAGATAACTTTCCACTAAATATATATGAACTTGCGAATTTGCTACTTTAATAGACACTGAATGTCTGTCCAATAATTTTCCCGTGTATCAAAAATGTGGAAAAATTTGTTATTAGCTTGAATTTTACGTGCATAACTTTTTTGAAGTATCTTCAAAACCTTTTCCCGCTAGTTCATTGTTTAAGTGTTTGTAATACAAACTACCTAGTGTGCACTAACGCGTCAATTTAGCAAGCCATATACCCAGGGTTGCCAGAATTAAGAACAGTAAATACGGAACAGGCTTCTAGAAGTGAAAAAGGAGGGGGGGGGGGATATATTTGGGCCGTCTATTCAAGATAAATGTGTAAAATTCAATCGCAACAGAGCATTAACCCCCCAAAATGTCGCCTATCAAAGTATAAGAATGGCTTTCTTGCGATTGACGACGCATGCGCAGATATATATTTCCAACATTAGTCAATGAGCAAAGAAGAAGCAACCATTCGGTTCCTCATGGTCTGCCATCAAAACAAAAACATACCAACCAAATCAAAACGAAAACAATTTTTTTGCGTTTGCTGCCACATGATTTTCTTATTGCTCATTATTTCACATTTTTTGTTTTACTTTATTTTTTTTTCTCTTAAAATAATGTCTCGTTCTGTAAAACATTGTTATCAGCCAGTTTATGGGACTTCAGCCGTCCCGTATGGAACTTCCCCGGTATGCGGGACAATTTTTCAAAATACGGGACTGTCCCTTGAAATTCGGGACGTCTGGCAACCTTGCATACCCCACCTAATCCAATCAAAAAAGAGCTTTTCAATTAGAGTGTTTGCTGCACACATGAACTAAGAGAAAAAAAACAACGGAAACTTGAAGTTGGTGCAAAAAATTAATCTGAACTGTTCGTTGAGCTTTTTTTTTAGTGATTAATATTGCGAAGCATATTGTCTAAAATTAGACTTATATAAATAATCTACACGTAGTATAATACGGTTATGACTTTTTTTTTCTTTGCAATTTTTAAATGTCTTGTTGTTGCAATTAATGAACTTTTGTGTGCTGATTACTAAAAATGAATTGTTGCAGTTGTCTCCGAAAAAAAAATCCTCTCCAACTCGCTTCAAGTTTAATGTACGGTGCGGTAGCAACTAAAAAAAAATTAACTTATAATACAATTGTGTTGTTTGTGATAAAAAGGCTAGTAAAACGTGTTGATAGTTTCGGTAAAATAGTTTGTAATATAATGTGTGCGAATTAATGGTAACCCAACGAAGAAATCTCTCATTCTCTGTACTCCGAGATTTTTGAAGGAGCGGTTAAAGTCTTGACTGAGCGAATCATGATCTAAGCAATTCCAGGACTACGCATTGGAGAAACGAATACCAGTTACAAATGTCCTAACTTCAGATTTTGAACAATAGAAACAAACCTGGATCCTAGAGAAACATGGGAAATTTTGAGAGGTCACAAACTCCATTCTTTCACACGTTGATAATTATCCAATGACGTAAGGTTTCCTTTAGACGATACCTTTTCTAAATACTCTTATATGCTCTCAGTCACAAGCTGCTGTAAAATGGAACAAAAGCTGAAAATAGACTTTATAAAGAAGGGTTTCTTTCTTTTTGAATAAGACGCATCTCAAATTAGCGGTGTATGTCTTAAAATAAGCATACAAGCAATGCTTGTGTATTATACACTTACTGTCCAATGAAGTAGAAACTCAAGATCAATATTTTATTTGACCACCTTTTTCAGGGATAACTTCTCTGATTCGTTTAGGCATCGAGTCTACAAGCATTTACATTCAGAGAAATCCATGCATTTGCTATGCAGCTTTTTAGATCATGTAAATTAGATGGAAGAGGAGAGTGCTGTCGGATGTGTCTTTTCACCATGTCCCACACATTTTCCATGGGGCTATCCGGGCTATGCGGTGGCCAGGGAAGGTGCTGAAAGTCAGAGTGAAGCTCAGCAAACCAATTTCCAAAATTTCTGGTACGATGTATAGTTGTATACGTCGTGTCAACGTATAGTATCGTCCATAAAATATCCGTTGCCATCAGGATAAAAATGAAACATTGCAGGGTGCATTTGATCTGCCTTTATCTAGGTATCGCGTGGCTGTTTGTTTGCCCTCGAGGAACACCAGGGCACAACTTCCATGCCAGCAGAACATGCTCCATATCATAATACTCTCTTCAGACCCTTCACAGTGCGAGAAAGGCAAGAAGTTTCTCTCAAAAGTTTCTAATTTATTGGCCAGTGAATGTAGAATCGGGTATTTTATGAATGTAATGAGATGTAGTTGAAGAGTTATATTTTTGTACGAGTTATGCACAAACATTCAATTTCCTTAAAGAAACTCGCGAATACTAAAATATTTTTCTGTTCAGAATGTAAGATGAAATACACGTGCTATGTATGATCTCATTTCGTGCTTCAGTCTATTAAAAATGGCACTGTGGTGACACCCCCTCCTCTGGGAAAATTTTCAAATCTGTAGTCTTAAAAATGCATTTTTAGCTTTATATTTTTCACAAACATGCATTTTCACTTGAGGTGTCACCCCCCAGATGGGAGACGCCCGGGGCAGACCCCCCCCCCTCTAGTGACGCCGCTGAGTGTACCTAATTTCAGTCATTTACATGTCTGGAAAAAACAGGAAAGTTTCCCACTAAAAGTCAGTAATATTTCTAAATTTAACCTGGAATTTTTCTGAAGAATTCAGAAACCTTCCCAAGAAAAGCCTGTCATTTTTCTGGAACATATAAGGAACCTTCCAAGAAAACTTTGAAATATGTATACTATTAATTTGGCACTTTCCTGGTTTACCAGGAAGTCTACCAAAGTAAATATGACCGAAGCTACGGCTGCAAGCTAAAACATAACAGTTTATTTGAATACCATTAATCGCAAAACTATAACATCCGGAGACTTTGTTTCGCCCTAGTGTTTGGCATTGTAAATCTGGAAACACCGTATCTGAGCTGAAGGCAAAACACGACTAATAAAGAATCTGACTACATTTTTATGTTAGTAGCTGAAAATATTTTCCACAGCGTCTTCTTTCTTGGAACTAGAAATTCAGGAAGCTTCTTGCAAATACACTTTTTTCGCAAGAAACTAGTTCAAACCCGTAAAAGACCGCACGTTGCCTGAAAATAACCTGTGACAATTTGGAGTTCTATCCATTTTATGTGTATTTTGTCTATATCCGATTTTAGAGGATCATGTTTTTACTTTTATGATACTTGGTTGCATTCTTTTTCATTCTGCTACTTATCACAGATATTAAAGGATTACATTTTTATTAATACTAGTTAAGGCCCGAAAACGTGTGTATGAGTGTCGTTTAATACAAATTTATTAAAACGACAAAAATTAATTTTCCTGGAGACAGAAAATGATAATAAGAAAAAAAGTTACCCCCACTTGTGATGAATCAGGAAAATTAAGCAAATAATAATATTTCCTATTATGGGGATGGAGCATGCATTTAAGTTCTTATTGTCATCTGAGTTTCAAATGGGCTTCAACCATTTTCTTTTGTTCATTAATATTGCTTAAAATAATAAAAAACAGCCATTAGTCAAGTTGTAAGGTTCTTTAGTATATTTTGTGCTTTTTTGGGTCAAATCTTTGCCATTTACTATGAACTAAATTAGTAAATGAAATGTACGATATGTGCACAAATATGTCAGTTAGTTTTGAAAAGTTCATTGTTTTAGAATGCGCTTGAAATAATCACAAACAATTTATTTTAATTTATTTATTTATTACTGTTTTTAATAAATTAATTTTTAAAAAACCACGTTAATATTACAATATTTAATTGTGCGCATAAGGATTTTTTAGGGAAACGTCTGCATAAGATTTTTTTAAGGATGATTTAGCCATTAGCCAAATTGTAAGGTTCATTATTGTTTTTTGTGCTTTTTTTGGTTCAAATATTTACCATTTACTGTAAATTAAATTATTAAAAACTAAATTTCTAGCTTTAAAATGCCTGAAAACATTACAAAAGAGTTATTTATATTTATTGATTTTTTTTTAATTGCTTCATTTTTTTTTTTTTTGGAAAAAAAAAGACCTATTATACAGAGTAATTTTTATAATAATTTATCGCATTTTCTTTTGTAAGCAAGAATTAAAAAATCTAAAGCAACACCGTAAACTCGAGTTAATCCTCTGCATTCATAATTCACATGCTTTTCTTTCAACTAAAATTGAGAATGTCTCAAATTCTCTTCTTTATTCCTACAGTTTAAGTTTCGACTATCGATTTGCAAAGAATTAAAATATACTGTGAAAGCATTTTCCTATTGTGTATTTTTTTTATATTAGTAGTTACTGGCGCTTGACTTTTATTTTGTTAAAAGAAGAAAAAAAACAATGTTGCGCTGATAAAATACGAATTCTCTTTTAGTTAGAAAAATAATTCATTTATTTTTGGTTTCTTTTGTGCAGCTACCCTCTACTAATCAGCGTTTTAACCACAAATATGTTTATTTTATGATCAACCATTTATTCTTCTTATTTATCTATTGTTTTTGTTTAAAGCAATTTATATCCTTGGTAGTTTTCTAGTCTATCGAATTTTAGTTTTTTATTAATTTTAATATTACCGCTGTATGAAATGTGTATTCAAATTTATCTGCACTAACACTTTTTTTAAATCTCAAATTCGTTTCTCAGGTATACATTTGTACACATGTCTTATGAGTTTATCAGCAACATTCCTAAAAATGCTGTCAAAATTTACACAGAGGGAAGCAAAAGCAACCTCAACAAAACAGAAAGCGGAATTTTTGCCGAAAAACAAATTCTTAGAACTTTCTAGACGTAACCCAGATGACTGCTCTGTTTTTAGAAGCTAACTCATCGCAATAAATGTCGGATTGGAAGCCATCTTAAGAGACAGCAGTAGATATTTGGATACTTAGCGACAACCGAAGCGCACTTACATAAGCACTTACAAAATTGGATTGAAGTTAGTGATCAAGTTGGTTTGCAATTACTTGCAAAACTGAAATATGTGTCTCAAACAAGAGATGTTCACATCCAGTGGATACCTTCTTATGTCAATGTTTTCGGAAATTAAATCGCTGCCGATGCTAGCTGCTCGGCGACATTGAAAAGATATGACTGTCTTACTTTCCAAGAGATTTCATCTGTACGGTAAAGTAGTTGCAGATAAAAAAAGGCTTATAACTCCAGCTACCCTTGGTATTATAGAAAGCGCCCTGGCAGCATTCTTGAGCTCGATGGTGATGGACTTAACAGTGGCCATCTTCGAGGTTTGACTGTCGGCTGACTAAAATCTTCCAACCTGCAACAAGTGCCACCTAGAGCCAGCCTCTCTGGAGCATCTACTAGACTGCTTGGGTCTAGGATTAGAGGACCTAATATTATCTCCACTTGTACTGACTGACTTTGCAAGGATACATGGACTCATGAATAAGATCTAGCTGCTGCTAGATCGCTTAGGATTAGTAACAATAGCAACAACATTTGTACACGTAATGCTTCAGTGGAAACAAATATGACAATGAAGATTTAAAGAGTCATTGATTAATTTTCTACCCAGGTTAATGTTTTTTTAAAAAAAAAAGGAAAAGCATATTTATAAAGAATTAAAACGAATATACGAGCGCTTAATTTAAGCAATTTATATTGGTTTTAATGAAATATTTTATCTTTTAATTTTTAAGTACATTTAACAGTTTTAGCTATATAATTTTTTTGGATAACATAGTTATAAACGCAAAAAAATTAAGAAACAAAAAATATTGTACGCTTAATATGTGTAGGTACAGCTGTTTTTTTTTTTTTTTTTTTGATGTAAAATTCCAATAAATTTCAGAGAAAAAATTTAAATATGTATTTTAATTTCGACAATACGCAGTCACATAAAAGTGACACCATTTAATAAGAGCACCCGTGTGTTTGTGGAGCTATAATTGAGTTTTGCAGATCAAAAAAAAGATATATTTTAATCTTTTGTGGATGTAATACGTAAACGCGTAAAATATTTTCCTCGTCTTTCATTATTTTCTTAAATAGAAAATTTACAAAGCTTCTCCTCACTTATTAACCGTTTAACCGCCGAACTATTGACGGATGATCAAATTTGAGTAATTTTTTGAAATTATGTCTATTTATGTCTAGTAAATACAGAAATAAAATAAAATTTCCAGAAAAAAAAATTTTACTATGATTTTCAGTGTGTTCCATTTTTGGAACATTGGCATTTTGCATGAAGTTTTTTTTTTTTTTTCAGAGAATTTTTTTAAACTAAGAGGTTTTGAATGCGGTTTTTATCTTAGCATACTTTATTGCGGAAAAAATAATATTTTAAATTGCATTTGTGTACATATCAGAATTCAGAAAATCCAATACTGAAATGTATAATGCCCATCATATGAAAGGAAGCGTTGCTGGTGAAGTCGTTTGTCGCAATGGAAACATTTCTTAGTCGTATTTTTTTGCACACCGCGCAATGTCCTTGGGATGCAGATACAATATAATGTCCGTCAGACATTCTTGACCGTTTATGTAAATGACAACGAGGCCCTGGAGGACTTTCCACTCGTACTTTTTTTCTAAGGAGGTGAGTTATTTCTCTTCGGAACTCTAAATGCTTCATCTTGACTTCGTGTAAATCATAATGAAGTAACCAACTAGCTACAACTGAAATATTCAGCGCATTACTAAAAAGATTCCACCACCATTTTTTACTCCTCAAATGAGGTCTGTAGCTCCCTAAAAGTTTATCCAAGACGTCCACACCCCCCATTCCTTCATTGTATCTCTTGATAAGATGAGGTTGTGGCACATCTATCTTGCATTTCTGCGCATTTGAGTAACATTTTACAGATGCAAGTGGCTCATGTGTATAACAATTAGATGCTACTGTAACCACTGCATTATCTTTCCAGCTGCACATGTACACTGATCCATCAGATCGATAGTCAAAATTTCCGCGATCTTCTTTAGAAAGGGCTTTTTTGGATTTCCGTGGACAATGGCCAGTTCGGTTTTCACGAATTGTTCCTGTTGCTCGTACACTTTTTTTTTTGATAGCTGAGAAATTAAGTCATATGATGTAAAAAAGTTATCAAAGTATACTTCATGCTTAGACGTGTCAGTCAAAACTGATAATAGATCATTTACAACTCTGGATCCTAATTGCACATCAGATGATCCTTCTTTTTTGCCTGAATAAATCTCCATGGAATATGGGTATCCACTTGAAGAGCACAGCATCCAAATTTTGAAGCCGAATCTTATTGGTTTTCATCTAATAAACATTTTACATGAATGCCGACCGTAGTAGGGAACCATAGATTCATCTATGCTTAATTTTTCATGAAATACACCAAATTGTTGAGGGTTTTTACACAATTCTTCGTAAATAAGGAAAACTTTTCTTAGTTTGTCATTTTGTTTTAATTCATGGTTGTCCATCAAATGAAAGTTGTTTTTTATTTTTCGAAAACAATTTTGAGGCATAACTGTTAGTACAATTGGCACAGATGTATCTTCAGAAGGAACAGAATGGTATCCACTCAATAGCAACAAACCAAAAAATTGTAGGATTTCATCTCTGTCAACATCTATTCTTCCTCAGTGATATTGCCTAGTTCATCAGGGGGTAATTGGCATATATCTACATCTGACAAATCCGAATCTGACAATGTCTCTAAATAAGCCACAGCTTGTTCTACAGTAAGAAATCTTGTAGACATTTTTTAACATTTATGAACAGTTGGTATACGTCAAACAGAATTTCGTTTCGCCCGAAAACAAAGCTAGCGAATTATTGAACTGCATTTAAAATATGAAGAATAAAACTCTCACTAATATTATTTTTTATTATTACGTGACAATGCAGCTGTCCGAGCAGGTGTGGATTCGGAGCCATATAGTCCGTCAAACAGAAGACTTATTATTTTCTTTGCTAACGAAACGAAACGTCATATCCTTTCAAAATATAAACTTACTTGGTTTTGCCAACATCTACATCAGAGTACATTCAAAATGAGAAAAAAAAAAGAAACATATATTACGAAAAATGAAATTTCCCCTTGGAAATCGAACGATTTACTTCTTGGAAATTTGACTCCCTAAAAGCGCCAATGTTCCAAAATTGGAACATGCTATTTTGAAGGGGTACACCTTTCGGAAATATCATTGTACATTTCTACAAGCATTTTAAAATCATACATTGAAGTATTTTTCACAACTATAATAAATATCATCACATTTTCTGAAAAAAACAATTTTTGGTAAATTTTATAAGAAAAAGTTGCAAAAAGCTAAAAAAACACTCATCTTTGAAAAATCGCAATAAATAATTGAAAACATATAAACAATCAAGCAGGAAATCAAAAAATACTTCGAAATAAGACTAAACTGTGTTTAAAAAAAATTGTTTATTTTAACGTTATTTCTTGGGAAAATTTTCACTTAAATATGATGTTCCATTTTTGGAACATTGGCGGGTAAACGGTTAAGAAATTCCGCTCTAAGTCACAAATTATGAGTAAGATCTTATTACAGGTTTAGAAAATTAAGTTCAAATAACTTATGTTTACTTTCAGTTAATAATACAATGAAGGTAATATCTATATTGTTCGTTTCTCAAATATTTGTTTTGTTGATAATCGCATTGGCAAAACCGATGTTACAAAATGTACTAGAGCTAATTAGCTTTACCTCTTACCTAAGATACTTTAGAAAATTAATTCCCTTCCTTGCCAAATATTAA
The DNA here is from genome assembly GCF_026930045.1 of Uloborus diversus. Taxonomy (NCBI): domain Eukaryota; kingdom Metazoa; phylum Arthropoda; class Arachnida; order Araneae; family Uloboridae; genus Uloborus; species Uloborus diversus. The sequence continues at coordinate 69,577,089 of NC_072740.1, forward strand.
TTAAATGTGAATAAACAGCGCGTCTCAATGAACTTAGACGAAGAATGATGTTAAAAATATTTGTCGTTAAAATTTAATATGATCCTCGATAGAAAAGATAGAAAAAAGCTAGGATCTGCTTGAACTCAAGTCTAGTAGTTAATTTGAAATTTTTTATCAATCCAAAAGAGGGTAAGTGATACGTATTCGTATTGAAAACTCAGTTACTATTTACATATTTACGTACACATCGCTACACTTTTGTATTTAATACATGCAGCTGCACAGGTGTGCAAAAATTAAGGACGAGACGGTTTTTTCAATAAAACTTTGTACAAAAGCTTTCCAAATCAACACATTTAATACCGTAAGATCCCCAATACGTAAGGACATGTGTAATGTAAGCAACACTTACAAAAAGAGAAATCAGAGGGATAAAAAGAAGCTTTATTGAAAAAAGTAGCATGGAGCACAATGCGACTGACTGAAGGCCGAAACATCCCTGTGATGGGTGTCCAGCAAGAAACCTCCGGTCTTTAGTAGGGGATATGATCTCCCCCGACTGCTAGGCAGGTTTCACAGCGTCTGCCCACGCTGAGAATGAGGGTGTCAATGAGTTGTCGAGGCATTGCTGCCCATTCGTCTTGCAGCACCAATCGAAGCTCCCGAATCGTTACTGGTGGTAATGTACGAGCTGCCAAGCGTCTGCCTAGAAAATCCCATGCATGCTCGATGGGATTGAGATCCGGAGATCGTGCCGGCCAATCCATACGTTCAATATCCTCACTCTCTAAGAGCTGTTCGGCAGCTACTGTGCGATGACATGGTGCATTGTCGTCCATGAAAAGGAACTGCGGACCCATAGCGCCTCTAAAAAGACGCACATATGGAAGAAGAATCTCGTTACAATAAAGGGTCCCATTGACTGAACCTGCGTCGAAGATGTGAAGGTCTGTACGACTGGCAAGCATGATGCCTCCCCAAACGAGAACACCGCGACCTCCATACCTGTCCCTTTCAATGATGTTCAAAGGATGATTGCGGCTTCCCCGCTCTCTCCAGATGAGTATGCGATGAGAATCGCTACTCAGACTGAATCTGCTATCATCTGTAAAGAGTACTTGTCCCCATTCATTGTCTCTCCAATTCCGGTGTTCCCGGCACCACAGAGAACGCCTTCTCCGATGAGCAGGCGTTAGAGGTACACACCGTATAGAGCGTCGTGCAAACAGACCACCACCGTGCAGTGTTCTGGCCACGGTAAAACGCGATATCGGTCGTCCAGTCGCCTGTGTCGTGTGTCTAGCGATTTCTCCCGCTGTCTGCCGCCTGTTTCTTCTGGCCTGTAAGACAATATAACGGTCATCTGCGGGTGTGGTTCCTCGTGGACGACCACTACTGAACCCCCGGATAGCTGTTCCTGTAGTTTGAAATTGTCTCCAAAGTCGTGAAACGATGCTGTGAGCAATTCCGAACTCTGCAGCCACACTTGTCACGCTGCGGCCTTCCTCCAACTTCCCAATGATTCGACCTCGGGTAAAAGCATCCAGATGTCGTCTAACAGATTGATTATTCGCCATTTCTCGCTGAGGCAGCAACTCGGTGTGATTTTAACTGCTATACGGCGTGCAATCTCTTTGCCAGAAATACTGATCTTACACCGACAACATGCTTTATACTACTCAGACACTCTCCCATTACGTCTGCCTGCATATCTGCGCATGTGCTACCGTACATCACCTGACATAATCTCCTGATTGGTCTTTCTGTCCGCTCTGCCTCTTCGTTCAGTTGATATGCTAATTTTTCGACTTCGTCCTTAATTCTTGCACACCAGTGTATGTCTGAGCCATAGTGTCATTCAGGATAACTTTGATCCAAAATTTCGAGGATCTGCTCACTCGTTTAAAGCGAGTGTGAGGCACCGCGATATTTGCTCCTAAAAAACAAGTTCATGACAAAATTATTAAAACTCATGCGCATTTACTTTATTCGTTTTTCATTTTTATACAGTATCGAAGAAGCTGATTAACTTGCTTCGAACTACGTTACTGCTTTTTTTTTTTTGTCTGTGATTGTTCATCGCAGGAAATTCATGTCCTAAAAAACAGACATTTGCAACCATGGTTTTGAAAAAGTTTGAAGTTTTTTAATAAAAATAAGTTCTTAATGACTTGTTCTCAGCATTTATGACTCATTACTACCTTGCAGTTGACTACGAGATGTCAAATGGATTTTTCCAAGAAAGGATTAGCAGTTGTCAGGGTGAATTTAATAGAAACTTTATGAATCGCATAAGTATCGCTCGCTATATCCGGAGTTTGCTCGTTAGAAACAAGTTACACTCTCATAGACTTAACATTGTACCAACGACTTATTTCTAATTTTCTCGTTAACTACGGGTTCTCGTTAATTCAGAGCTCGTTATAAGCGATTTTGACTGTATACTTTATTTTGAAATTTTCATGCATCATGAAGTAGGTTACTGATATACAATGGCTCCCAAAAGTGTTCGTACACCTACGACTTTCAATGAAATAAGACCCTATCCATTGGTTAGAATTAATATTTAGGAATAGGTATTTAATTTAAGATCTATGATCAATTTTCAACAAAACTACATAAAAGTTTTTTTAAAAATATTAAAACTTAATTTTTTAAAAATCAAAAACCAAAAACTGCCGGAAATTTTATCTCACCTAAGTCTTCGTACACTTTAAAAAATGTTTATATATTATTGAATAATCTAGCTTTTTATTAATTTATTATTTAGTAGAATATCATGCAGTATCAATAACATCTTTTAAACGTCTGGGAATAGATTTCATTCTTTTTCCTTTCTTTTTTTGCGCAATTTCTGAGTAGGTGTTCAATCACACTTCGAGTCTTACTGTTTCTAGCTCTATTTTCGTTTCAAAGCCGTATTTTCGTAATTCAGCCTCCAAACATCTCTAAGTACGTTACATTTAGTTCAAATCTGGAGATTGAAGAGGTATTTTCTAAACTTTTGGGGAGCTAGACGCAAACGTTGAAATCCGTGTGCTTCTTATCGTTGTCTTGATGAAAAACAAAGTTGTTTGCGATAACCGAATTTTTGGCTAAGAGTTTAAAATTGGTTTTTAAAATATTTAAATGAACAGCATGATTCATTATTTCATCAACAAATTCCAAACTACCAAGTCCTGGTGCTGATATGCACCCTCACACAAGAACACCTTCACCGTCCTGATTAACTAGTCCAACTAAGTTCTTAAGATTAAGTTCCTATTTTTTTCTTTTATTTACAATTATACAACAATTTAACCAAAAATATCAAAAGCATTTTCATCTGTAAGTAAGATGTAATTCCGAAACGTTTTGAGCTTATTTATCATTGTTTTTGCGACGAAAAGCGTAAGCTTTCTGTTTTTCTCACGATCAAGAAAATTTCTGCGGGAAGAGGTCCCATTTAATCCAGCTAATCAGAGAACTTTGCGAAAAATTTTAAGTGAAAATTAAATGTAAAAATTTTCATTTAACTCTGCAGAAACTTTTACAGCACTCAAATGTGTATTTTTCGTAGTTTTTTTAACTGTAAATCTCCGATCACGCTTTGTCAACTCTGCCGGTTGACCTTTTCTTACCTTGTTTTCGGTCCGATTCTTTTCTTTAAAGCATTTTATCAAGCACTTTACTATAGAATGGAAAAAAATAACTAATTTAGAGACATTTCAAACCAATTTACCGCTACTGTGAGGAAAAAATTCAAATCTCGAATGGTGTTTGTGGTTTTTTACGAATATCAGCTATTTTAGAGTAATAAGTACAATATTAAGGAATAAATAAACAAAAATTTAAAGCTAAATGACTTTTAAGGGTCAAAGCAATGCAAAAATAATAAAAAATTCGACATTTGCTAATTTTAATCATGAATTTATTCGAAAATATTTGAGTGTACGATGACTTTTGTGGCGTATTATTTCTCTGTCTCTTCGTTTTTTGACCCATTTCAAAAACAAAATCCGCCAATATTTTGAAAATACTGCTGGGTTTTATGTAGAATGACATACGAATGAAGTGAAAAAATATTGGACTTCATATTCGAATTCAATTTCGCGTTATTTTGGTTTTATTAAAAATTTTCAAAGTGTCCGAACACTTTTGGGAGCCACTGTATATTCGTATAGAAAATGTATTTACCATTTCCACGTTTACACACAGATCATTACTCATTAAAACTTCTTACATGCATCCTTTTCTGACTGCAGTGTCATTCAGGATAACTTTGATTCACAATTTCTCTTTTCCGAACTGCCTCACTCATCCATATGTCAATGGATATGTTTGTACAGTCTATATTTCTAGCATTGAATAACATCCTTAAAGACATAGATGCAACTACCCTATATCGCAAAGAGAGAAAAGTGGAGACATAAGGAAAGTGATGAAAACTATAAGAAAAGGAGGAAAAGGATCAAAAATAATACCCACGAAAAAATATGCATAAAAAAAAAAAAAGCCAGGAGAAAAAGAAAACGCTGAGAGAAGCAACGTGAATGAAAAATAATGTTGATATACAAAAGAAGTAACAAAATTCCTTGAAAAGTAATGAAATCCTGTAGCAAATATGGTAAGCTGTATGCATTTTATTTGTATTAATTCTTTGTTGTCGATTCTTTCGCAGCTTTATTCTTCTTATTCTTTTTACTATAGAAATATACTAATTATTTCCATTTCTTCTTATCATTTTCATTTTCTTCTGATTGTTTTCTTCATTTACTTCTTATTATTTTCTTCATTTTTTTCTTATTATTTTCATTTGGTTTTTACCTTGTTAAAAATTGTATAGAAACACAAGGAAAAAAAGCACAAGTACAAAACAATATTTACCTTATGTTTCTGAAATGACAAACACCTGACTTTTTTACAAGTGGTATTTAAGACTTACAGTTTTCTATTTTATAATTTCTACAATGGGATAAAGAATGTGAATGACGAAAAAGGAAGTCTAGTAAAAAGTACATGAAGTGAAGTTAAATATAATACAGAAGCGGAAATGCCTGTGAGAAGAAAGCACATGGTAATCTTAATTAATAATTAATAATTGAGAAAAATGAAACTCGAAAATACGCAACGTTAATTTTAAACGAGAAATTGAATTCAAATTATGTTTTTCGCAATCACGAGTGTGTGTATGTAGGCTGGTGTGTTTGTGTGGGGGGTATGTGTGTTTGTGTGTAGAGGGTATGTGTATGTTTGTGTAGACATGTGTGTTCGTGTTTGTGTGCTGACATAAGTGTGTAGGTAGTTGTGTGTGTATGAATGTGTGTTTGGGGGGGGGAGGTATGTGTATGTGTGTGTAGGCATATGTGTTTGTGTCTGTGTGCAGGCATGAATGTGTGGGTAGTGGTGTGTATGTGTGTGTGTATGTTTTTGTGTGTGTGTGTGTGTGTATGTGTAGGTGTCTGTATGTATGCATGAATGTGTGAGAAGTTGTGTGTATGTATGTGTGTATGTTGTTGTGTGTATAGGTGTCTGTATGTATGCGTGTGTGTATGTGTTTGTGTGTGGGTATATGTGCGTGTGTGTGTAGTTGTGTAGGTATGGGCGTGTGTGTAGGACATGGATGCAACCTGGAGACGGCTTTCGCTATAGGAGCAGCATCGTGAGGACCCGGTCGACGGTGATGCTGCAGAGGGTGGCGGTGGGAAAATAAAATCAAAGGACATCAAAACAGTCAAGTGAGAACAATAAGCAATCGTGATTGCTCAAAAAAAAAAAAAAAAAAAAAAACGCCAAATTTTTCGCTAAGTTGGTGACAAAATTTGACGGCAAAAAGCTTGGTGATATATCGCCAAGTGTTTGACAAATTATAATACCATATAGCATTGATGTTGAGTTAGCATTGAAATTAATAATGATTTCCTCCCAAAAAGGCGTGAAGTACCCGTTTAAAAACATCCGAATGCAACCAAAAGGGAAGGTGCACAATTAGACCCCACTAGGAGTCTACGTACCAAATTTCAACTTTCTAGGACATACCGTTTTTGAGTTATGCGAGATACATACGTACATACACACATACGGACGTCACGAGAAAAATCGTTGTAATTAACTTGGGGATAGTCAAAATGGGTATTTTGTCTGTCTGTACGTTCCTATGCATATATCCACGTGTGGTCGGGTCGAAAAAAAAAAAAAACTCAACATTCATTCGGGGGTGAGCAAAATGGATATTAAGGTCGATTTTTGAGTGACAATTTTTCCGCGAATACAATACTTCCTTTTTTTTTTTTTTTTGTAAAAGGAAGTAAAAATGGAAACATAGTGATATGAATAACTAAACTGCATGAGAAGTAAGGAAATACAGAAACAAACGCAAAAAGCATTATTTGCACCATTCAGTTTTATGTTTTGCACTAATTTCTTTTATCATTTTTATTTTGCATTTTACCATTTCATAAATTTTGCAGACACACACACGCAGACCCATATACATAACTATATTTACATGCTTTTTCTACATCAATAACGGCCTGAAATAACGAAAATCTACCTTTTTTGCTTGAGGGAATTAAAACGTACAGCTCTCTAGTTTTGAAGACCGCTATGGAATAAAGAATTTGGTTTATGAGTATACTTTACAAGAAATGCCGCATTACTCACAATCATTGCGCAGCAATGTACTACGAGAAGCTCTTCTTCGTAAGTAGAAACGGAATAAAAATAATAGAAAGTCGTCATGGGACAACATATCTTCATTAGTATGCGTGAGAACAAAACTAATCTCTACTTATTCTTTTTAAGCGAGTATGTATGCATAAAATTTGTAACGAAACATTTTTTTACATACTTTAAAAACTTTACAGTTTGCTTTTTCTTTTTGCAATTGTGTTGTGTAGCGAATTTATCATTTAAACTACCTTAAACAATTAAGACAATTCAGTGTTCAATAATTAAGGTAAACACACCAGTAGCGGTCAGTGCTTAACTTCAAAACTTTTTACCTTTACCTCATAGCTACAAAATTTGCTAGTGTTCTAATGAAACGATATTGATGTTTCAAATTACTTAAAATAACCGAAAACATTCTAAAAAAACGCTACAGAATCGTGAAAGTTCCATGAGAGTTCAATGTTTGTAATGTGACTATTTTATTGATACTACGCTAATGTTCTAAATTTAAATTTTAGGTTTAATATCAGGCTACCTAGCATTTAGTACACCAAATTAATACACCCTCAAAAAAGGGAGGGGGGGCATTCAAGATTTTATTTTATTTTATTTTATTTATATATTTATTTATTTTTTGCGTCACACTTTAAAAGAGCGTTTTGTTAGAAAATCGTCGATTTCATTTTGAAGCAGTGTAATCCTTGTACTTCATATGAACCATCTGTTGAATAAAGAAAAAAAAATACTGTGTTAGGTTACTCTTTCTTCCTATTCTATTATAATTTTTTCCAATATCTATTTAGAAGTGTCAAATATGATATATATGTAATTACGTTTATTCTTTCAGTTGGTTCATTCATTCAGCTTGAAAATTCTTACTGGAGAAGAAAATATAAATTTATTGAATGATATAAATCTACATCAGTAAGGTTTGTCAGTTTAAATGCAGTTAAATTTTTATAAGTACAGAAGAAAACACTTTCTTATTTTTCGTTAGGTGCACCGAGATTTAAAAAAAGAAACAAAAAACAAACAGAGCTGATACTATTATTTTTGGTACGGAAGCCCGTAACTTTGCAGCGAGCAATCATCATGAAATGCTGCAAATATCGCAAAAAACGGAAAAGTAATAAAATTTATGCTCATTTTGAACTACACATGGATTGTATTTAAGTTGTTTTTTTCCTAAGCACATACCTATTTACTATCCATCATAAACAATACTTTATGACTACTGGAAAAAAAAAATGTTGAAATCTACCTAAGTGAAAAGAACTGAAAATGCATCTGTCAGACGCATTTTCAGGTTATATACTTCATATATTTCATAATATATTTTATGATTTCAGAGAATCATGATACATATTTCTATCAAAAATTAATCGGTAGAGAAAATACAAAAATTTACTAAGTCTAAAATTTTATACCAATTGGCAATACCGCACATAAAGAGTTTAATTGTATTAATATAGAGTTCAAACTTTAGAAAAACGTTTTGCGTAGCTCATCACCAGTGATAAAAATTGCGCTCACGGTGATGCCATAAGACGAGAAAATATAAAATGATGCAGTTAAGGCAAATCGTTGTAAAACGAGGAGGGCGTTACACGGACGAAAACATATTTATAAAACTGAAAGAAATTTATTTCGATAAATATAGATACACACTTCAAGTTGTAAGGAATATAGTTGAGTATGTCAAAACACAGAAGACATAACTGAATGTTATAAAAGGTATATGTAAATATATTAGTTGCTCCGTTCAAGGGTTACAGGATATACGAATCCTGAAATCCTGATTACAGCAAAAAACTAAAAATAACGTCTGCACTAAGCGGTCAACGGTCAATTTCATTTTGCTGCAACTCCTTTCGCTTGAATGCTACTCATTAGGTACATTTTGAGCACAAGTTAAACGTGCAGAAACCACAAATTATTCCATTACATAACAACCAATCTTCGATTTTGTATGCTTGTTTTTTGGACGTGCTAATAAAAGGAACCCCCTTAATGGTTAAGGGTTTGATACCTGCTTCTCCGGTTTTGACAATCGTCAAGTGAAAGATTATTTCTTTCTTCGAACAGCGAACGAAAAATCATCGGGAAAATCCTAAAAATCTAACACAATAAAGTAAAACACAAAGTAAAGAAAATAACACACAACATCTAGCATCCAACCACTGGCATTAACTTGAATTTTGACATCATGAATTGAAATTTTGTTTTCGCAGTCATGGATTGGGATAGGACCCTACTTATTTGGCTTCTTGTGTCTCTGAGTGGTTCTTATCGCAATCGTAAAACATAATTTTAATTCAAGGTGTCGAAATTCAAATTAATGCCAGAAGCTGGATGCTGGTTTGTTGTGTGCTTGATGCTCTTTTTTTTTTTAAAAGAGGACTGTGTAAAGTCGAGAGGGTTGGGTCGTGGTCCATCGACCTCGCTTGCGGAGGTCGATGGACCACGCTGCTCTTGGAGGCCCAAGACCAGAGGAATGTGCATTATAAGCACAGAGATAAAATTAAAAGGAACGTAGACTGAGGTGATGTAAAAGCAAAAAGATATTCGTAATTGCTTAAAAACTAACCCCAAAACATTCGTAATTGTTCAGCATTATGAACTACAGAACCCACAGTAATATTTTGGGCAGTGCACATAATAACGCGATCGCCAGCTTAAAACTCTAATAGGACTGCCCTACCTTTGTCAACATATGGTGAGTAACGAATACGCAACTGTCAACGTAAAGGAATTTCGTATTCTGACGTTTAGGAAATAAGCTATTCACGAAATGAACATGAGTATACACTATATCACAATATACATATACATATGCGACTAGAAGGAAACTTACTACTTTTATGAAACTTAACATGTATGTATTGTGTGATGACATAAGCAAATAAATACAAATTCAAAATAAAAGATAGTTTTATTACAAACTAATGGCATAAAAAATGACAAAAATCAGTAAGTTGTATTGCTACTACTGGCAGCTATACAAGCCAAAACATGGCGTGGCAGTGAATGAAGAATGTCACCTATGACCTCTGAGGATGAACATGTCATAATGTTTTCAATTGGGCTCATGGTTTACCAGTATTCTGGGATGACTGAAGTGGCCTTCTCAGAGCATGTCCAAAATGTGTTGCATTTGCGATAGGTCTGGTAAACTGGAAGACATCGGGAGTGCGTCATATCCTTGAAAACAGGAGGGGGGGAGAGATACTCGCGCGTTATGTGGATCAGCGTTTTATTTCTGATAAATGATATTTGGTTTACTGTTCACTTTATAGCATAGGCAAGGAAATCTGCGTGAAAAAACCATTCACGTTATTACAAACTGTCATGGTGCCTTGAAGGACAATTAGAAATGATAGTGTGGCCCAACAAATCATTCCTCAAACTACACCTCCTTATGTGATGACCGTATGCCGCTCGACAACAAGCTTCGGATCAAAGCACTGACCAATCCGCCTCTAGACGCTTGTGCTGGTCATCAGCACTTATTAGATTGAATGGGGATTAAACGCTAATGACCACTCGCAGGCTGCCGGTTACACTTAGCCTTGCCCGAGTTTGACTAAAATCGAATCAACATTGACTATGATTTGGAGTCAATGTTAGGCACCTTAATGGACATTCTTTCCGCATACCAACCTAAGCCAATCGTCTCTTGTACCCACGGACTCTGTTAATCCATCGATCACACGACTGTTGAACCTACCCATGTAACTAGCATGTGCTCCGTACGTTCTCGGTATGATTTTTATGTCTTTGGGCATTAAACTTGGAACCACACAACCACAGTCCAAAGCATCCACTATCGGTTACCCACAGCTTTTTAACATTAAATATAAATAATATTCCAGACTTCTGTGCATAATGTAATATTCGATTTTTGTGACGTGGACTTCTGTATTGCGTTGATTAAATCTTAAGTTACTCAAGAAGCAAAACAATTGTGTGTTCATTAAAACTACAATATTTATACAATATCTAAAATGATATTTGTTTTCCTTAAACAATAAATTGAGTTAAATCATTTAGTGAGCTCAAACAAAACAAAAAAGTAAGTGTAGAATTGTTGAAAGACCAAGATACGTCAATCCTTACACTAAACGATAATCTCAAAAATTTTCGTCATATTTTCACTCATCGGGAGCCTATCAACCTTTCTTAACTAGTTTCATAAAAGGTGAGTTTATTTAGAGGTTAAATGGGAGTTTTTTTTATATATATTCTTGAAAGTAAATGCAAGCACTGCTATTTTTACTCTAGTTTTATAATTTTAGTAAAAATCATCCTTTTTTGTGAAGTTTAGGTATTCTAAGTATGTAGCTGCTGCTTTAAAGGTTATATATATATATATATATATATATATATATATATATATATATATATATATATATATATATACAATTCTTTTTAGACTGTAGCGTGGTGTTGTTAAATCGAAAAATTTTGAATGTAACGTGTATGTCGGTGATGAGATTGGTAACGTTTTTTTAAGTGTTATAGCAATAAGAAAAACTTTATTTTCCGTCCTCCTTGTTCAAAATAATTTTAAAGTTATCATTTCCCTGTGGTCAGTAAACTTCCATGAGGATGTAAAATAATCCTTAGGCTAAGCAAACAACACTATTATGTTCTTCTGAAAAATAAGATTTTGAATATTTAAGAGGGGGCCGTGGTAGCCCGATCGGTAGAGTTTCGGATTCGGGGCCGAAGGGTCCTGAGTTCGAACCTCGATGGTCGAAGACCCACCGTCGTCATTAAAAGGGACTGGGCGACGTTAAATATGCTCGTGGTCTCAATGTCCTCCAAGTGAAACGATACCTCTGGGGGTGCTAGCACCAGGTAGCTATTAGCTCCTGGATTAGTTCTAAATTCTCATTAACTGTTCGATCCGGTGATGGTGCTGCCATCTATCGGTATAAAAAATAATGGAGGCAAGGCACTTAGTATGCAGTCCTCGACTTAAATTCAGTTGTAGTCAGTTGTGACTCGGAATCGGAAATCGGAATCGGAATATTTAAGATGGTCGCCACTTCCCTTTTTTATTTGGTGTGCTTTAAAAAAGAAAAATGAAAGAAAAACCTTTGTATCTCTCTGAATCGTGTATGTTACTAGTTTATCCTTACGCTGTTATGTAAATTTTACATGCAATTTTTTTCGAGTTGGCAACAAGCAATAATGACTACAACTTTAACTTCAAACTTTACCTCATTTGTTTACATGTTTGTTTGAATTTTGGGTTCTTACAGTATTTTATTTGGAAAAACTATCTATTCTATTTTTTATGTGTTGTTCTTATTTAAGTTCCTTTATTTAAAGTTTTTACTCAGTGATAAGCTTTGAAGAATATATATTAAGTTCTTGCTCGCGATAGTCCCAAAAAGCGTGCGTGGTGCTGTAGTATCAATGTTTCAGCTAAAACTGCACATAAATCAAAATGACAAACCGATTTTTGACTGTTGTTGATATTACATCGGAAACTTTTGAAAACTAAATGGAGCAAATCTCATCGGCAATGAAGATAAAGATTCGAAATCATTTTGAGCGGTAAGTTTTGATACAAAGTCAGACTTTTTTTCAAATTCAAGTGATGTTATAATGAGTCAGCCTTTATTTTCACTTCTGCTACGCAGTGTATTGTTAAGAGCAAGGCAAATTTTAATTTGTCTTTCTGTGTAGCAAATGTGTGAGTTTTCAACAAAACGTCTGTTTTTTAAGTGTAATACATTCGTGTGATATATGTTTCAAATGAATTAATATGAAATTAATTTCTTAGTCATTCGTCTCCATTACTGTTTTGTAATAACTGAAGATTCGATTAAACTATATTATAAGGGAAAAAAATATGAGAACACATCCTCTGATTTGCTTATTTTTTTTTATTTTAGCGGTACTGAATTGATAAATATTTCGCCGATTGTTTTTTTTTTTTTTTTTTGCTTTTTTTTTGTTTTTTCAACAAATGATTTAGCTGAGTAACAGGAGCTGCTGAAAGAAAAGCATACACAGGAACAAAAAGCAATTCTTTCCACCAGACCTCGTTATTTTGGAAGGAGGGGGGCGGATCAAGGAGAGGGCTATTGCCTTTAGATTTAAGAAGTCAATGTAATTACATTTATTTCTTTTTCGTTTCATTATTCAGTGATTGTATACTCTCCCCCTCCCCTCGCGTTCCACCACATTTGGTAACTTAGCCTGATCTTCTGGGAAAAAAGATTATTAATTAGAAAGTAGTAATTTTGCATTATATCCCATGTTTGACTCCTTTGACAAGGATAGACGATGTTTTACGTAATAAAACCTATTTGCTCGTTACGCACAGTGACAAAATTAGGCCGTTTACGTTTACGAAAAAAGCAGTTCACCGCAGGTCTGATAAGACAATAGGGACAAGGAAATTTTCCATCTATTCCTTAGCAGGTGGAAAGCGAAACGAGTATACTCGCTTTATCGCTATCAACGACTTTAAGCCGGTTCCTTGCATTTCTTTTGTAAGCACTCTTATTGTAACTCTGGTAACTTAAAATTTGATGATGAGCTGAAATTGGAGAAGCTCTTAGATTAGCACAACGCCAGTGTGCGTTATCGTAATGCTAACCGTCTCTTTTCACCTCTATTTTCCCAAATAGATCCCTTAGCCGATTAAACCTCAACTGATTGGAAGTTAGAGCCAAACTACAGACGGTCAAATGTGCTGTTGTTGCACGATATTAATTGAATTCAATCGCTAATGACTCCAAGACTAATAATACAAAGAAACAGTTGATGTTACTAAAGATAAAACTTTATGTAAGCATTTTTTCAAGATTTGATTGCTTGCCTAACGCATCATCGAACTAGTATAGGCACATGCGTGCGATTAAGCGTGGTGCTATATTATAAATAAGTGAAGGGTGAAAACGCCTGTAGCTAAGATGTTGATTCCGGTACCATTGTGAAGAGTTTGAGAGACACAATGCAGTCTCTAAGTAAAACAATGAACATATTTTTCGGAATGTATGTGAAAATTGTTATTAGTTTAAAAATTGCAAAAAAGAAAAACAAAATGTATAAGTTGCAAATGTGCTGGGAATTTCATAAAACTCGAATCAAAGAAAAACTGGTGTCAAAATAATATTAACAAAAAACCAGAAAAGTTTATTGCCGAGCAAATATGTGAGTTAAGACAGCGCTGAAAAAAAGGGAAAAACGGTTCAAAGCAATCATGTAGCCCATTTCGCATATAGCGGTCCCCGGTGACAGTCTAAAGTTTGGACTCATTGTGTTATAGAGATTGATAATAACATTGCATATAACTGAAAAACACTTGTTATGGTTTTTCGTTACGAAAAACACTAACATTTCATATTACTGAAAAACACTTGTTATGGTTTTTCGGTTTTTCGTTACGAAAAATCTATCTGTGCGAACCTTGACTGCGCCTTTTGCCATTTTTACTATTAGTAATTGATGCTTCATATTAAAAGCTTCGTAAAAGTGCCATCCAGCGCCTACCATTGTCTTGATGAACAATAATATCAATTTAACGATAAATGTTGAGTTATTGATTTATGATACCATCCGCTATTATGATGACGTGTTTCCACACTAGCCAAACGCAAGAGAAAGACAGGCAAAAAATGCTGTAGTACTAAATTCGCAATATAGTTTCAAGGAAGTTTATTTCAGGCAGCCAAAAGACCAGGTCCGAATTGTTGAATTCATTTTTCTCTATATTTAAAATCAGTTCCACTTAAGGTACATTGCAATGACAAATAAGATATACAGGGTGAACCTGAAAAAAGTGATTAAAACTTTAGTATGATGTTACGTTAGGTACATCTAGATGATTATGAATCCCATAGCATTAAAGGGTAAAAACGCATTCGTTATACGAAGGGGGGAGGGTGGTGGACGTGTGCGAGGGTTTGACTGTATATTCGTGGTTGATCTTAGTGTAGTGTGTGCAATTATTTTTAGATCATAAATGAAAGTTATTGAAGCAAAAATGGAAATATTGTTGGAGACACATGTTTTGGGTTGAAAAATATCCTTTTTGAAATGCAGAAAAAGGCTCGAGCTGAAATGCTGAGCAACAAAAATAACTATATCTTTCGTTCTAAAAAAAAAGACATAAAAAGGGCATTTTATTTTATTAACCTAAAGTGGTTTGTTTCTGCATATTCGTAATGTTCAACAAAACACTACCATATGAACGTAATAGAAGAAGCCTATTTCATGCATTTAGTAGGGTAAATGACTAGTTATGGTTACTCTAACAGTAAGGGAGAGGTTTATCTTGTATTGTCAATATCAAGTTTGTAATCGATATTCCAGGTACACTATTAGTCGATTCTCAAAATAGCATCTTTCAAGAGAACATCCCCACCCTATTTTTTCAAACATAAGCTTTTATCTACAGTGTAAATTTATTATGATAAATGCTTCTTATTTGCCAATAGTGATTTTTTTTAGTGTTTAAGTTTTCAAGGGATTTCTTTTCTGAGGATCTGGCATTCTCGTTTTTTAAAATCAAATTGGAGTTTTAATAGTACATATTTATTCCTTGAATTTCTTTAATCATATAAGTTTGTTAAGATATTTTTTCAAGCTAATGGGCCAATAAGAATTCAATGAAAAGAAAGTATTTTAGTTGCGAGCGAATATGACCACAATTAAGTACGGGAACGCCATAACTTCCGTAATACGTCATCAAACTTTATAAGAAATACAGGCGCCCCTTGTATAACACGGTTAATTCGTTCCGTGTAGTATCGAAACCGTGTTGTACGAGACTTTAAAAAAATCTTTTAAACTTATTTTTTACACTAATAAATCATGTACATACACTGCTTGACAATTGCTAAGGAACAAGTGATTTATGCAAATTTTTATCTCAACCACCTGGCCAATGGAAATAAATTCAAGTTCAGATGGCGTGGTAGACCAAGACTCGTTATCTGTATAAAAGACAGTGCATACACGCTCAAGATTCGTATGAAAATTCACGCTGTTTGGTTTTTAACAAAAATAGTGCTGGATGTTAAAAAAGGTTTTTCTCTGAAATTCTGTTTGGTTCTTGAAATACTTAAGAGTAAAATGTCAGCAAGACATCATTTGAGTATCTGCGATCGTGGACGACTGGAAGCAGGTCAAAGTACAGGTCACTGGAATAAAAAAAATGCCATCTCCTGATTAAAGACGGCCGCTGAAGATGGAAATGGTTTGCAAAAGCATGCCGGGAGTCGTGGTAGGAGCACTACATCTTTAGAGGATCGCTATATAGCCCTCGTGGCAAAAAATAACAGAAATTTCACTCTTGGGCAGATATCTGAGAATCTAACAACCGCTACCGGTACGCATGTTTCTGCAAGAACCATCTCGCGGTGAGTAAATAATGTCGGTGTGTATGCAAGAAAGCCCGTACGTTGCATCTAAGTTCAACCACGCCATCGTCGAGAGAGATTACGCTGGTGTAAGGAACATGTTGGTGAGATCATCAAAATTGGTCTAGAGTGATGTTCTCTGACGAATCTCGTTTCAGTGTGACAAGTGATTCTGGTCACCAAGTACTGTGGAGAGAGCGTGGAACACGTTATGCACAAAAAATTGTTTGCGAACGTGATCGGTACGGCCCAGGCATCATGGTGTGGACAGACATCATGCACAATGGCAGAACACCGCTTCACGTTTTTGAATAAGAAAGCGATACGTTGCAAATGTATTTCAGAGATGTTATGCTGGACCATGTTCGTCTTTTTAGGGGGGGGGGGGGCTGTCGGTCCAGACTTTCTCTTTACGGAAGATGATACACGGCCATACTGGAGCATTGAAGTGTCAGACACACTGCAAAGTGAAAACATTCTCCGTATGCAGTGGCCTGCTTACTTTCCCGACTTAAATCCAATTGAACTTGCCTGGGAGGCTCTTTGCAGACGTGTTGCACGAAGAACCGTCCCTCCCAGAACAGTACAAGAACTCAAATCCGCCTTGAGAGAGGAATGCGAAAACACCCCCAAGCACTCCTCAATAATTAGTGGGGAGTATGGAAAACAGATGTAAATTGTGCATCAGTGTCCCTGGTAATCATACATCATATTAAGGTACTCATGTCTCCATCATTCTGACCTAGAACATTTTTTTTGTGGTTGTATGAAAATCATTTAAGTAGGATTTTTTCTTTTACTTTTAAGATTTTACTTCATTCATGCAGTAATATCTGTATTATTTTGTACTTATAATAAAGGCACAACCTCCCTACTAACTATATATTTCGTTCTGTTTCTTTAATCATTATCTATTCTTATCTATTCCAAAAAACGTAATTGTTCCTTAGCAATTGTCAAGCAGTGTAGTAAAAATCGTATCAATATGTATCATGTTCTATCCAAACCGTGTTTCGTGTTACATCGAAACCGTGTTATACGAGACTTGGAAAAAATGTGAATCAAGGGATGTGTACCGTGTTATATTGAAACTAAGTTTCATAAAAACAAAGTTAAAACTTATTAGACGTATTATCAAACATTAACAGAAGGTATGAAACAAAAATGAAGTTCTTTTTTTTTTCAACACAACTTTCGTATTATATCAATACCATGAAGTATTAAATTCAACTTTCGTACCATGTAACATCGAAACTTGTTTCTCAAAAGATTCGATTTTTTATTATTTTATTTCACCATTATTGAATTTTTATTATTGAATGTACACCATCTCAACATAGTCCAGTTAGCGCAGTTGGCTGGAGTTTCGAGCCGTAGCCTACCACGCAGTTGGCCACGTCTTGGGTCAGAATTCCTTAATAGGCAGATGAAAAAAATGCCTTTTTTTAGGGCTTACTTTTTTTTTATTTTACAGAATTCTAATCTAAAATTTTATGAATAACCTAGACTCATAGCAGAATTCTGAATTGCAGTTCCATTGTTGTTAAAATAAGAAAAGAAAACGTTTATTTTATTTCGGGAAAACGCAGTAAATTAGATTAAAAATTTTTTTTTTAACGAAACAGAGGCATCAATTTCAATTTTCTTTATTTTATGACGCATTCTATCAACAAAATAAAATGCGTTTCAAACTGGAGGTTCATACGCTGAGTTATTTAAAACATCATGCAATTGATGCGAAGGTCGTGAGTTCCCCAGCTAGAAAATGTCGTTTTTTTATGAATTATTTTCCTCTAGCTGAATTATGTTCAGAATTTCAACAGATATAGAATCGAAACTCATTGCGGGGTTTTAAACTGCAGTTGTGTTGTTGAATAAAAGTCAGAGAAGAAAACACTTATTATATCGTGGCATATCGCACTACTATCATATATTTTTTCTAAATGGTCTTTATTTTTAGTCGGTCTGTCATAACTTTCTTAATATTTCATCAAACTTCTTAATTTATTTCAGGTCTCATTTTGAAGATTTTTTTATTACCAATATTGGCAATATATTGTTACAAATCCTGTAAATAGTAATTATTGTAGTAACGTAACCTGTAAATAGTGTCCCGTAATGAATATACAACCCCTTAACATATGGCTAAAGTATACGATCCCCCTATTTCTTTTTTTTGTTCATTGATAAAATTTGATAACGGTCTACTATTTTCCAGAAGCGTTTGGAATATTTGAGAGATTTCTTTCGGTGTGTATATAAACCGTGACGCTGGATAAAGAGTGAGTTTCGATTAAGAATTTGTACTGAGAGTGTGTATTAGCTCTGTTTATAGCGAGGCATTTCGCTGTGTTGTTTTCGTATTTGGAAGTACGTGTGTAACCGTTGAGTTTACGGTGTTGAGTGATATTTGCTTAATTGCTGATGATTATTTTAGCAGTTGTTAACAATTTCTCCTGTACATAGTGTAAATAAAGCTCCTGTGTTTTTATCAAAAACTGTGTCTTCATTTCAAGAAAGTGGAAGTCGCACCGAATCCGTTACAATTGGCGACCAACCCGGGGCTACTTCAGGACTTTCTTGCAGTAAGTGTGACTTTGGACATTTTTTCATAAAGACTTTTTAAATTTGGACTTTATTTTTTGGTGATTACTCGCACAATGGATGAACAATTAAAACAACTGCTTGATGCAATCAACTCCGTGAAGAGAGATATGGCGGCTAATCAAGAACAATTAAAAAATGATATGGTGGCTAATCAAGAACAATGGAAAAGTGATTTAATGGTGCTGAAAAATGATTTAGCTTCTAACCAACAGGAAATTAAAAACGACCTTACTTCGGTAAAGACTGTGATGGAAAATAAATTTAATGAGATAGAGCATCGAGTTGATGCTTTTGATGAAAAATTTGAAACAGTAGAAAACCGTATCGCAACAGTTGAGAATCATGTGGATGAGAAAATTAAAAACATGGAAAGGAGATTGGCGACCGCGGAAAGCAGCTCTGTACATCGGTTCCTCTACGGAACCGATGTAGGACCGACGGACGGTCTCCTACATCGGTTGCTCGACCGTCAATTAAACTTGCCACATTTGATGGGAAAACTTCGTGGCAGGTTTACAAAACTCAGTTCATGATAGTGGCGGAAGCGAACGGATGGGACTCTGCTACCAAGGCCTGCCATCTTGCAGCATCCCTGAGAGGTGACGCAGCGGACATTCTTCAGACCCTTCCGGACTGCCAGCGCCTGGATTTCGCCGCCCTCACAGCTGCGTTGGAGCTTCGCTTCGGTGAGAAGTGCCAGAAAGATTTCAGCCGACTCTAGTTGAAGTCCCGTTTCCAGAAAACCGGGGAAACCCTGCAAGAGCTAGCGGCGGACATCGAGAGACTGTCTCATCTTGCTTTTTGCGACTGTCCTGCGGATGTTCGAGACAACCTGGCACTCAACTATTACATCGACGGGGTTCGAGATCCGGAAATCCAGAAAGCTCTACGGATGGCGGATGTCAAAGACCTGAATTCTGCTGTTGTGTATGCGATGAAGTTGGAAGCCGCCCAGCAAGCAACCCGCAAGGATCGCCATTCAATCCGCGGCGTGAAAACTGATGAGCCTGATCCGGTTTCGTCACGCTTTGCTGAACTGGAAAAGCAAATAAAAGAAATTGCAGGAACCCTCAAAAGGATTTCGTCTCC
Organism: Uloborus diversus; assembly: GCF_026930045.1. Lineage (NCBI taxonomy): Eukaryota > Metazoa > Arthropoda > Arachnida > Araneae > Uloboridae > Uloborus > Uloborus diversus. The sequence continues at coordinate 69,596,801 of NC_072740.1, forward strand.
CAAGGACCAAAATGGAAAATCACTTAAGTGCTGGAAATGCGGCGGCCAGGGTCACTTCCGAAGAAACTGTGAAGCTCGCCAAGAAACCAGAGGGAAGAGCACCTCTCCCTCTCAGGTCCAGGAAAACTAAGCCATGGCAATCTCGCGGGGCGGAGGTCGCCAAATTGGAATGAGCCCCATCTTAAAGTTTTCGAAATTTCATCGACGAGTGGCGGCAGTAATGGACTGTTTGTTTACGCATATGTAAACGGGTTTCCCTGCGAACTGATTATTGACACTGGAGCCAATGTTACAATCATTACAACAGATGTGGCTCGTCAATTTGGACTCAACATTCTATGGACGCCGCCCTGCGTTACCCTCCAAACTGTGACAGGTGACAAGATCGAGATTGAAGGTAAAGTAAACTTAGAAATTGTATTTGGGAATGCCACTTCCCATCATACGGCATTAGTTGCTGCTATCACAGACCCCTTCATTCTCGGATTGGACTTTTTAAAGAAGTATGACTTCATCCTCGACTTCAAGACTAATGAGCTGCTCCAACGAGAGAAGATATAGCCGTTCCCCCCCCCCCCCCCCCCCCCCCCCGCAGACAGTGATGTAAAGTCCGCTCATCAAATAATAGCCCAAACAGATTTATCGATTCCCTCAAGGTCAGAATCATTAATACCTGGTTCCATTGAAGACAGCAATAGTTTTCGATTTGGACTCATTGAATACCCTAACCTAAGAAATAACCTAAAAAGAGTGCTGGTAGCATCTACGCTTGTGGACCTTTCTAAGGATATAATTCCTGTGAGAGTCGTCAACGTGATTGAAAGGCCAAGGAATATCCGGAAAGGTGAAGTGTTGGCAACTTGTACTCCAGTAAACTGCATTATTAGAAGAATCAATACCCCCGAGAATGTGTCTTCTGAGTCCTTGACATGGAAGTTAATTGGGAGTGCGCCATTATCGAAAGATCAAAGAACTGCTGCGGAACAATTGGTGGACGACTTCAAGCATCTGTTTTCATCTACATCGGAGGATGTGGGCCGGACGGATTTAACGCAGCATAGGATTTACACTGGAGAACACCCCCCTATTAAACAGCATCCAAGGCGACTACCGTTCGCCAAGAAGGAAGAGGTTGAGATCTTCCTGAAAGAGATGAAGGATAATGATGTAATCGAACCCTCATCCAGTCCTTGGGCCTCTCCCATCGTCTTGGTCCGAAAGAAAGATGGCTCCACCAGATTTTGTGTCGATTACCGACGGCTGAATAAAATCACCAAGAAAGACAGTTACCCTCTTCCACGGATAGACGACACCTTGGACACTCTTTCCGGACACAAGTGGTTTTCGACCCTGGACTTAAAGAGCGGCTACTGGCAGGTTGAGATACACCCTGATGACCGAAAGAAGACAGCGTTTACAACTGGACAAGGCTTATGGCAGTTTAAAGTGATGCCCTTCGGCCTCTGCAATGCACCAGCTACGTTCGAGCGTGTTACGGAGACAGTGTTAAGAGGACTCTCTTACGAATCCTGTCTGGTCTACTTAGACGATATCATCATCGTGGGACGCAGTTTCGAAGAACATCTGGCAAATCTTAGGAAGGTGCTGCAAAAGCTTAAGGAAGCCAATCTGAAGTTAAGCCCGTACAAATGTAATTTGTTCCGCCGGGAAGTGAACTACCTTTGTCACATCATCTCTTCTGAAGGTGCACAAACCGATCCAGAAAAGGTATCTGCGGTCAAGAGTTGGAGTCGTCCCGAAAACATCCATCAGCTGCGAAGTTTCCTGGGGCTCTGTACGTACTACAGGAAGTTTGTGAAGGGTTTTTCCAACATTGCACGACCTTTGCATAAGCTGACGGAAAGCAAGCAAAAGTTTGAATGGTCCAAAGAATGCGAAGATGCATTTCTACGACTGAAGGAGGCTTTAAGATCAACGCCGATTCTCTCATATCCTCAGCCTGGAAAATCCTTCATCCTAGACACTGATGCGAGCCACGAAGGCATCGGAGCTGTTTTATCCCAAGAAATTGACGGCAATGAACATGTCATCGCTTACTGGAGCAAATGCTTATCAAAGTCGGAGCGAAATTACTTCTTCACCAGAAAGGAGTTACTGGCCATAGTGAAAGCTGTAGAACACTTCCATCATTACCTCTACGGCCGAAAATTTCTGCTTCGGACAGATCATGCCTCGTTAACTTGGCTTTTGAACTTCAAGAATCCAGAAGGCCAGATAGCCAGGTGGATACAGCGGCTCCAGGAATATGACATGGAGATCAAGCACCGAAAAGGGTTGTCTCACGGTAATGCAGACGCTTTATCAAGGAGACCCTGTCCTGAGAACTGCAATTATTGTTCCCGAATCGAGAAACAGTATGGGACGACTAGCCCTACTGCCTATCAGGTGACAGTGACTCCAACATCATCAGAACCTGATCCATGGAGTGACGACCAAGTTCGAAAAGATCAACTTGAAGACCCCGACATAAAACCAATTTTGGAGTTCATGGAGAGTTACAGTCGACGACCTAGCTGGCAGGACGTTTCCATCTTCAGTCCTGCAACAAAAAGATACTGGGCTTTATGGAACTCGCTCCATTTACGGAACGGCGTGCTACACCAAAAATGGGAATCTGACGACGGCAAAACATCTAGGTGGCAGTTACTACTCCCCCGATCAAGGATTTCAGATGTTCTGAAAGAAATACATAGTAGTGCGACTGGAGGACATATTGGTGTCTTGAAAACCCTCAATAAAGTTCGGGAGCGCTTCTTCTGGAGCAAGGCGAAGGATGACGTGGAGAAGTTGTGCCATTCTTGTGACGATTGTGCTGCTCGTAAAGGACCGAAGAAGAGAAGCAGAGGGAAGCTACATCTGTACAACGTTGGAGCTCCTTTCGAACGAATTGGGATCGACATCCTGGGTCCTCTACCAAGAACTGCTGATGGGAACAAATACATTCTTATTTCCATCGACTACTTCACAAAATGGCCGGAAGCATATCCCATTCCAGATTAAGAAGCTACCACCGTAGCAGAGACTCTAGTCCAGCATTGGATCTCGAGATATGGAACACCTTTGCAGATTCATTCCGATCAAGGGAGGAATTTCATCTCTGCTGTGTTTAAGGGCCTATGTCACATTTTCGGAATTGAGAAAACTAGGACAACACCACTACACCCACAATCGGACGGCATGGTGGAGAGATTTAACCGCACAATCCTGAATAATCTCTCGCTTATGGTATCCAGAAATCAACAGGATTGGGACAAGAAGCTACCTTTGTTCCTACTGGCCTACCGCAGTGCTGTCCACGAGACTACCAGATATGCCCCATCTCAGATGCTCTTCGGACGAGAGCTAAGGCTACCTTGTGATCTCGTCTTCGGTCGTCCTCCGGATGCGCCTGCATCGCCTGAGGAGTACATCCAGGATCTCCAGGCCCGGTTGGAAGACGTTCATAACTTCGTACGAGAGCAAATCAACATCGCGGCGGAGAAGATGAAGACCCGATACGACACAAGGTCTACTGGACATGAATTCAACGAAGGCGACAAGGTTTGGTTATGGAATCCCATCCGACGGAAAGGTCTTTCACCCAAGTTGCAGTCGCATTGGGATGGACCCTACAAAGTCCTTAACCGACTGAATGACGTCGTAGTGAGGATCCAAAAATCACCTAATGCAAAACCTAGGGTTGTACATTATGATCGGTTAGCCCCATAATATGGCCATAGTTCATGAGTATTACGTAAACAACCATGGTTGATAACATAAAAGTTGTAGATAATTTTTGCTTATAATGTTTAGTGATATTTCTTGTCATTATTGTGTTTCCTATGCATTATTGGTTATTATTTAATGTTTGTATTTGTGAACTTGTGATAGAAGTTTGACACCCTTTCTGGGGATTGTACTGCCCGGGACGTGCAGTCCTTAGGAAGGGGGCAACGTTACAAATCCTGTAAATAGTAATTATTGTAGTAACGTAACCTGTAAATAGTTTCCCGTAATGAATATACAGCCCCTTAACATATGGCTAAAGTATACGACCCCCCTATTTCTTTTTTTTTGTTCATTGATAAAATTTGATAACGGTCTACTAATTTTCAGAAGCGTTTGGAATATTTGAGAGATTTCTTTCGGTGTGTATATAAACCGTTACGCTTGATAAAGAGTGAGTTTCGATTGAGAATTTGTACTGAGAGTGTGTATTAGCTCTGTTTATAGCGAGGCATTTCGCTGTGTTGTTTTCGTATTTGGAAGTAAATACGTGTGTAACCGTTGAGTGTTGAGTGATATTTGCTTAATTGCTGATGATTATTTTAGCAGTTGTTAACAATTTCTCCTGTACATAGTGTAAATAAAGCTCCTGTGTTTTTATCAAGAACTGTGTCTTCATTTCAAGAAAGTGGAAGTCGCACCGAATCCGTTACAATATATATATATATATAAACAAACAATTCACGACTTTATTTTTTACTTTAAACGTTTTTTTTAAATTTTGGCTGTAGAGCGCAAATGCTTCACACGAGTCACTAGTCATGTCTGAAAGTTTTTGCTCTTTTTCAGAATCGTTGTTGTTTGTTGTTTCTAATAAGATTGCTTATTGGTTCCGTAACATTTGCAGATCGAATGCATTCATTTGGATTCATTGTAATAAAGGCCATATCACACGTAGCGAAATTCGTTCAACCTGACGATCAACTTCGGTTCGACTCAACCGCGAGAGCGAATTCCGACCGGAAAATCCTCGTGTGCTATGCTTTCCGAGGTTGAACGTATTCCATTCAACTTTTTATCTTCTCGGCAAAAAAGTTGGATCAACCTCAACTTTCAGCCAATCAGGAGGAAGCAATCCTCTGACCTGTTACGTCAAAATACAACATGGCCGCCTGTAACAACATCAACAGCGTGTGCAAGGAATGGAATAAACTGCTAGAATAACTTCAGGTGAGTTATTAGTACTATATTTTCGTCAAAAACAAATATAAAACGTAATATTTTATAAATCTCCACCTTATTATTGTGTTAAAAGGTTAATTTCTAGTTCAAAGTCGTCGTAAGAATTTCCTTGCCAAATTCGCCAATCTCGTAGTGTGCAATCTTGCCAAATCAATGAATGTTTATAAACAATCTGAAGCAAGAGCAACGGTAATGGGTCAATCCGTAGAAATCACCAAGGCCGTGTTGCTCGACATTTTTGATTTTCCTAATTTTTTTACTAGTAAATTCTCACTACTAGGTGAGTTCAAAAGTGTTAAAAGAAAATTTTTTAAGCTCATACTTTTTTTTAACCCACCACTTTAAGTTTGCTTAGTTGCCGTTTTTGGACCAAAAACAAGTTTTACGTAAATGCATCTAACTCGGTCAATTTTACAGTTATCAGGACAAAACAAAATCCATCACCAGAAGGATGCCCCAGATACGATTTGCTTGCAAAATATTATTTAAATGGTGAGAAAGGTGAAGAAAAAAAATAACAATTACAAACTGAAAATTAGCATAAAATACGAGTTTTAGTGCAACAAAATTAGTAAAAGGAGGAGAGTCTCAGCTATATTTTTTTTCTTCTGTAGATATAATATAGGACTACTTGTTGTAGGAATTTTAAACTTAAGAACTTTGTCCCTTTTTTTTTTTTTTTGCAAACTTTTTCAAAAATGGAAAAAATCGAATTTTGACTAAGTTTAAAGTAAAATATCTCAAAAGGGACTAGTGAAAAATTATGAAATTGATACAGGTAACACCTTTTTTATGACATGAAAATATGATTACAATTTGATGACTGAGACTCAACTGGTACTAGAGTTATAGAGCATTAAAGTTGGCCAAATATTGCATTTTCGCAAAGTTTAAAGCAAATTATTTCAAGTGGGAACGAGTGAAAAACAATGAAATTGATACAGGTAGCAGGTAGCACCGTTTTATTATATGAACCTATGATTACAATTTGGTGACTGAGATTCAACTGGTGTCAGAGTTATAGTGCATCAAAATTGGCCAAATATTGCATTACACATACACAAAGTTAAATATTAATTCATAGATAAGCTTCACTTTCCAAACATTTAATAGAAACAAAAGTTCATCTTCTTTAGCAAATTAAATTCATGCAATAGAATTATGCACAAAAAATAAGCAAATGAATAAATGAAATAAATGTTTAGCTCCTTTGTCCTAAACATTTAAGTATATACACATCATAAATCAATTGTTATTAATAACAACACATTTTTTTTTTTTTTTGCTACAATTTATCATCTTTTACTTAAGTTTTCTTCTGTATGTAAAATACCAGACACCCGGTTATAACATTCAGAGGCTGGAGGCAGATGTTATCGCTGAGATGACATCTGCCTCCAGCTCGGTTATTCGCTCTTCCGGACTGATGAGTTCCAATAAAAACGAAACTGTAGTCTCTGGATATGATAATCGGGCTGTCTGGTATAACATGTGGATTGTTTAAAAACAGCACACACACCATGCCTATACTTTACGAAATACATTGATTTTACATTTCATAAAAGCTAGGGGGTACTTTGCCTGTCCTCCTCCCTGTATAATATTCATGTTATATATACTTGTCTAATTTGTTTTCTTAATTTTAGATTATGTGAGAAAGAATTTCAAGTTATTGTTTACAGATGCAGTTATAGAGGTTGCAGTCAAAAACTGTTTGTTCCAGGGCGAAGTTAATTATTGTTGAACTTTGAAATGTAATTGAAATTATGTATTAATACATATGAGTGTGTGTGTGTGTATGGAATTTATTGTAAATAAAGTTTATGTATAAATTTTATGTGTCAGTTTCTCTAAAGAATACTAGAAAAAAATGAACTTTTTTAATTTTTTTTTCTTTCTTGGTATATATTATAAAAGATAATGTTCCTTCAGTATGCTTTGTAAAAACATCTATGAAGCATTGTTCTTCTCAGAGAACAAAAGTAAAACAACTCACAATTTCTTACTTAATTGAATGTACCTGCATGACTCAATTAAATCAATAGAACCATTTTAAGTCCAATTTTTCAAACTATGAAAAGTAGTACAAACCTGCCTAAATCAGTAGAAAAGTTGGTATTCTTGCGTTCTATGTAACTTGTAAACTATGCAATAAGTACTTTATACTCTTCACTATTTAAAAATTTAAGTTTTGATTTTTTTTAAAAGTAATAAATTTTATGTGCATGTGTTGGAAAGATAAAATAGAATGGGTCATGTACAGAGGTTTCATATAAAAACAGTAGCATGTATATATAAAAGTAGAAAATTTTGTTATTCCACTTTTTGTGCATTGCTAAAAAGATTTCTATTTTAACAACTAAACTTGGTGTACATTCAATAGCAAAATAATAATACTTAGACGAGGTTGGGTTTTTGACAAAAAAAAAAACAAAAAAAACCTGTTTTTGAAATGACCTGTTAAAAACTCCAATACTGACATTGATAGTTTTTATAAACACATATGGTTTCCTGATGCTGAAAAATTATTTCACATTATATCATTAAAATTAATAGTTTAATTAATAAGTTTGATTAAAATTAATTGATAAATTTTCTTGTAAATTTGTTACACTGTAAAAGTAGTTATGGATAACAGTTACAGCTTGTTTTCAAAGTAGTTTTGTTTTAAACTTTTTAATAACTTAATTCATTTGTAACAATTAGATACAATTAATTTTATCAATCAAAAAGGCTTTCTGGGAAAGGATTTATGCAATGTCTCTTTTCTTTTGAGTAAAAATGAAACTAAGTTGATCAGAACTCAATAGTTAAGTATAATAGTATCTAAATATTTTGAATGGTGATATTTACTTTTTTTTATGTTATTAATTTTTTCTCTAATATAAATATTCTCTGTTTATAGAGGAACTAATAATTGCTTGATACAACCAAAGACATAAATGTCAAAAACTTAAATACCAACTCTAATAGCTTTTGTAGCGGTTATCTCTCAATTCAGGATGTCCCAGCAAAAGTATGATGGGAAAGTTTTAGACAAAACAATATACCCCTGTTCAGCATCAATAGAGAGGATATTCTCCAGTTTTGAATTGATCCATTCCAAACTTAGAAATAGACATGGTGTGCAAAAGGATTTGAAATTAGTATTTTATCACTGCATGGTTTGAGGAGAAAAGATTTAGAGTGGGAATAAATGTAAATGTTGACTAAAGATCCAAATTTTATTAAAGTTTGAAAATTAAACTAGACAAATGTATGCATTGCCTTTCACTTTCAACTTTAAAAAAAATTAAGGAATAAATAGTCATTATTATTGTTACTATTCAATATACTGCTATTTCCATTACTTGTTATCCTATACTAATAGTAGCTCTTTTATTCATCTCTCTCATTCTACAGACAAGCAGCTTGTTGAATCAACATTCTGTTTGGGATTTTTTACTAAACATATATTTTTTTTAATCCAAAAGAGTCGAAAAGTTTCCTCTAGTGTATGAAATCAAAATACTTTAAACTGAGAATCATTTGTTGTAGCAATTTCATACTAAATACAAATTTTTTAGTCAGGTTTTGGGCAGATAAGTGTTTAAAAGTAATAACTCAGAAATGTCCATTTACTTGATTTATAATTGCTGTTATTAAATTTTGTCACATATTTTAAAGTGGTAGACAAGTTTACTGGTTTAAAAATCACAGCTTTTACATAATTAGACAAGTTATTTATAAATATCGACTCTTACTCAGGTCCAGATCTACATGCCCGCAGTTGGGGGGTCAGGGCAACGACCCAAGAAATTGGAAAACTTTTTAGATAAACGAATACACTTAAACCTTCAACGTTGCAAACACATTTGGGAATTTCTGTAAAGTATCAGGATAATTAAAAGATTTTATTTGGGAAAATCAGCAAATGTGAAATAAATACATAGAATTACCTTAATATGAGCCACGAAAATGTCCGTTTCAAATAAAATTATTAAAAAAAAACCTTTAAATATATTATGAAAAGCAGCAAGACTAATCAAAGTGTAAAAAACGTAATAGTTACATAAGAGTTACCTACATTTGCAAAAAAAAAAAACTTGCTAAGACCCAGAAAGATGGATAAAACAAAAATTTTTATTGTAAAAAGTTTCTTATGGTCCATTGATTTTGTAATGAACTTATACGTAAAATGAGAGGAAAAAAAATCAGGAGTTAAGAATTTCAAACTCCCTCAAAAACAAAATAAGTCAAAAAAAAAAAAAAAAAAACTTTGTCTGATAATTAAAATAGCCGTTTAAAACATAAACAAATAATAATATTGAATTTAAAAAAAAAATAGTGAAGAAAAGCTTCCATGGTTTTAATCAATTCTTATCGGGGAAGGGGGGATCAAAACTTACAGATCCAGGCCTGCTTTTACTCATTGTTTTTAGGTAAAAGGGCTGTTATCGCTGTATTGAGCTAGTAAAATTAACATGTTTATAAATCACTTTTTCATAATTTCGAATGATTGCAACTTTCAAAACTGAAATTTATTTACAGTTTTGAAATAAATTGAGAAAAAAAACCCATTAAATCCAAAAAACATCGCTCAGATTACATTGTGCTAAGTCGCCTAAAGTGGTAGACAGAAGCCACGTTTAGGATCAACCCTTCATTTGAGAGCCTGGAAACCCTGTTCAACTTCTCCAAGAGAAAGTTGAATGAAAGCTTGAAGTTGAACGGGTAGGTTGAGCGAATTTCGTTACGTGTGATATGGCCTTAAGATAATGGGATTCATTTTTTCATGTGACACTTTTATCTGCGGTTAACCATTACCACTTGAATCTGGACGCACAGTTTCCTATCAAATGGAAATCCTAGTGCTTTTGCAATGCGAAACCACACTAGAACTTTCATTTTGCCTAACATATATAACATGATCTATAGAATCTCTGACAATGATACTACATTGAACGCTAGCGATTTAATGCATTTGAAAATCCATCGAACAGTTTCGGGTTTGAACCCACGACCTTAAGTGCATGGGGATGAAACAAGAAAAATAAACATTGACATGCCGAGGAGCGCTCAGTTTTTTTTTTTTTTTTCTTGCGTGACAAGGGAGCTTGGTTTGTTTTTTTCACTCTTTTTCAGATTGCCTTGTTAAATTCATGTTTTTAAAGCAACGTTCCTCATAACTTTAATCGATCCAAATGCAACGTCTTGTACTGAAAGAAATTTTTGCTTCAAGAATTTGTAAATAAAAATCAATATTTTAACGTGTGTGTCATATGCGCGTGTAATCATTATGTTAACGTATTTAAGATTTCAGGAATTTTTGCGTCATTTTTACCCTGAGTTTGCTTAAACTGCTGCATTGCTGTATTTGCTAATAAGCAATACATGTAAGATACTCTTAGTTAATCAGTTTCTATGTTAACATGACAGTAGCCCAAAATTTGTGGTATGTAGTAGATATTTGTTTTAAACTAAACTCATGCTTGTATTTTGTTAAATCAAGAATCAAAGGAAATATATATTTTCATTTCATTAAAGTAGTTTTGGTGCAGTTTTTACCATGCTGAATAACGTATTAAACTATAGCAAAATCTATTTCCCAAATCCCAACTACATCCAAATAATAGCATAATAAGCGAATGCGTATGATATATTCTTATAGCTTTTGACTTTACGCGTTTTATGCAGAATAATTATGATACATGAAAGCAAACAAATGAACTTTTATGGATTTGAATGCATAAAGATAACTGTAAAAAGTTTCAAGTCTTTCCAGTCGTCTTTCAAAAGTAGTTATATGCAGATGTCCGTTGGGGTATTTTTAGTACACCTTTTTTTTTTCATTTTAGTATTTTAAAAGTTTTAGAGTCGTTTTCCCATAGAATGTATTTTTATATGCGTTTTACATTTCTGTTCCCGAAATACATAAATTTCAGACATTTTAAACCTTTTTTTTCAGTTTACAGCGATGCAATCTGCATTTTCCCATGAAACGTTTTTAAACCATGAAAACATACCCGTCTTGCTTTTATCCTTTTTATTTTTCAATAGAATTGGTTGCATAAATGTAGACAATGTTATTTTATGGAAAATAACGTAAGTTTGAGCGTGTATCGCATCTTATGAATGAGTTGTAATTATTATTTCAGGTTATTTTTATTTTAAAATAAATGCTGTTAACTGTCTAATTATACCTAAAGGCAAATGAAGATTGATGAAATGTGCTGTATTTCTTTTTCTATATTGTCTTGTATGTAGTGCTTTTGGATATCACCATTGTATATTTTTATTAACGAGTATAGAAAAAAAAGTTAAAAAAGTAAATGAAAATGCATTGTGAAATTAAAGTTTGAGTAAGAAAAAAAAGATCGTCTGTGCTTGTAATATTTGTATTGTCATTACAGTCTGAATTACCACTAAGGCTGTTCGTTGGCAATTCTGAAACCTGCAACTTTCTTTGTATTTACGGAGTTTTAACAGAAGATCGTTTGAATTTGTATTCTTGAGTCTCAATGCAAAGCTTATTTTTAAAATGTGAAAAATGATATTTCAATGCCAGTTTTACTACAAAATTATTTTTATTTTTTTGCGCAATGTAATTTTACAAATGTCAAATAAAGAAATAAATGAATACCATAGTACTTTTGTCAGATGTCTTTTCGCCTGTAAACACGTCATCGAAAAAGGCTTGGACACATCTATGTAGTAATCTGTAAGTTTTGTGCAATAACATGTTTTCTATTTTAAAATTTGAAATTTTCAGTTTGCTCATTTCGAAAAAGGTAGGTTAACTAACTGTTTCACTTTATCATACATTCCCCTACGTATTGTTAAGGTTTTATTAATAGTAAAGAAAAATCTTCAACATATTATTCTAATTATAGCTGCTAATTGTGTAGATTAGTTTGAATTTTGGATCTTTATTTATCAGTAAAAACTTATTACTTTACTTTATTTTTTTTTAACTTTAATAAAAGCTAGTTCTTCTTAATATCAGCTGCACTGAGTTATTTTGTTTCTGCTGCATGAATGAAGAAGAAAAGTAAGAAAAAACACTTCAAAGCTGATGGAACATTTAGTCACCTGACTTTCCCGAGTTATGTTGTTCCCATTTCCTGAGCCAGAGGAGAATGTTTTCTTCATATGTCAATTTCAATATTTGTTTAGGAAAATGATGGAGCTGAATAAATAAAATGCGCCAGTGAAATTTCAAATAGTTTTTTTCTTGAAAATTGTACGACTTTATTACTATTTTGTGAATACTTGGAAGTTTGTTGGTAGTATAAACTTCCTACGTTTTAGGTATTGCAAAAACATAAATTGTTCATTAAATGGCTCTTTTTTTTTGGTTGTAAATTTCAAACGCTACACAGCTTTATTTTTTCATTTTGTTTAAAATTTGAAAACTAACGGCACATCGTTAAATTGTTAAATTCCGGTAAATGGTGCATTTGCAGCGGCGGACGGGCACTTTTTAAGGGTTTTTTTTCTAATTTAGGAACCCAAACTAGAAATTATTTTTTAAAAAGCTGAAATTTCAACATTTTCAGAACATAATTATTTGTTTTACTTTGTATATCTGTTAATTAACAATTTTAGCACAAGCCGTACTTTTTAGTTTATGTATTTATTGTTTAGATATTAGTAAATCGATTGTTTTACTTAAACAAGCCATACTTACATGGAATACACCGCCAGCTCAGGTGTATTCCATGTATTTCTGCTTTAGCCCTGGCTAATGGGCGGTAATTTACTGAATATACCTTGCCTCGCGTTCAATCTTCGAGTTGAACCGAACCATTGCTTCGGTCACTCGTCTGGTCTGCTAATCCTGTATTAGCTACCAGTTTGTTTCTCACTCTTGGCTTCCTTAAGCGGTTTTCCATCTCCAGCTCAGTCACTTTCCTATGCCGGGCTGATGAGTGATAATAAGCACGAAACTGCAGTCCTCGGCTGGAAATGACTGAGCTGGCGGTGTATTCCATGTATTTCTGCTTTAGCCCTGGCTAATGGGCGGTAATTTACTGAATACAAGCCATACTTGTTCAATGAAATTATTACCAAGTGTTTGTGACATCTTAAAATACTTAGGGGTAAATAATGTAAGTCTAATTCATGTCTAAGTGTTTTTTCGGAAAAAGTTATTGCGTACAAAATTTATCAAAATCTTAACAAAAACGTTATTTATATAAATTGTTATATTTACATCACATTACCACTCGTCTGCTCTCAAAACCAGCCCTAGCAAAATTTTGTACTTTTTTTTTCTCTTCTTTTTTTTTTTTTTTTTTTTGCTGCCGCTTAAAGTTCTATGGCTTTTAGTTATCAGTATTTCCTCCCCCCTAAACTTTTCAGTTCCAATCGCTGCCTCTGTGCATTTGGTATATTTTCTTTATTAACGACTGAAACTGTTGTTATTAAACAAACAAACGTTTCCAATAATTCTCCTTCATAATGCAGTTACATATTATTTGATTAATTGCGTAACATAGTTATCGTTAAAAACTAAATCAAAGGCTTTATATTATGAATTGTAGAGCTATATTATCTAAAAAATGTCAGTTATATTTTAATTTTAAACTTTTTAAAGCATAGGTATGGAGGTTAAATCTGCTGCTAACCAGGGTTAGAATTATTTGCCTTTCATGACGTTATTTTTTTCTTACAAATATTTATGCTTAAATACTTTTTTCAGTCTCATGCGCACGATTGCGACGTTTCACGTCGTTTTCTCAACTTCAGAATATTTGTTTTTTTTTGTTTATGGAAACTAAAATTATTTTCTAGTTTAGGCTGTACTTTTATGATGAAGTAATTGTCTTATAGTTATTCCGATAAAGCATCAAGGTTTGTACCTTACCATGCTGTACTTTTGCAATCACATAGTATGCCAAAGCATACACAACCATGAAAGATTAAAATTAAACCTCATTCCTTTTTATTGCATGACTATGTTTTGGTTTATACTTAAAAAATATAAAAATAAACAATTACCCGGATTTATATAATATTTTATAATAATGAAGTTATCAAAAAAAGTCGAATTAAATTTAAGCAAAGTGTTAAAAAATAAGTAAGTAAATAAATAAATAAATAAATAAAAGTTATTAGGAAGTTAAATTAGTTCCTTAAGTTTTGATATTTCAGAATTTTGTATCCTGATTAATCTTTGACGTAACTAAAAGTAAGTTTCTGCTGGAGCACATGATGATGTTTTGGAGTAAACTTCAATTGTAAGCTTGGAACTAGGAAAATAGTAGTGCAAAGTATGTACACACATATCCACGAGCAAGAGAGCTTTTCTCTGAAAAAAAAGTCTTAGGATTACAACTCGAGGTAACAAATGAGCTCAAAAGTTCAGTAAATGCTCATTATTAATGGTTTTTTCATCATTAAAACTGTATTTTGCCTCCGGTAACAAAAGAAGTAAAGATTTATGCTTAGAAAAATGATGAATAACTTTCAAATTACCATTTTCATTTCATTATATTCTTTTTTGTTACTTCTTCCTTGTGCTGCTAAAGAGAGATAGCTATTTTATATCATTCCGAAAGAGAACAAAGGAATTTTGAATTTTTTACGTGGAGATAATGAATTACTTGCAAAGAGACAAAATATGAAGGAAAAAAAATGGCAGGAAAAGGGCAACATCACAATTGCGAGACAGATTTCTTTAGAATTTAGAAAGTCTAGCGATCTTTATAAAAGAATTGTGAGATGAATAGTTTACCAAAGGATTTTTGGTCTAATAACGACCTCCGTTGTACAGAAAAAATGTTTTTAAATGTGTTTTTTCTTACTTGCGAAGACTGTTGGTTGAACCTAGTGCTGAAACTTGCAGCAAATTACGCAGCAAAGTTTCACATAAGATAATGACTAATTTGACAGAGAATGCTTTAGGCGATGTGCTTTCCTTTAATGAATGCGAAATCTATACGAATCTTAGGTAAACATTACATCTTGATTTAATGTGGTAGTCATCAAACAAATATTTTTTTTTCTATAACTCATTTAAGAAATTTTTAGTAAGAATTCAGTTGCTTTTTTTGTTTTCCCACATTTTAAGGAAAACTAATTTAAAAATTACTTTTCGTCATAGTTGATGTCTGAATATAGGGCAATAGTCTTTTATTTTTCTGGTATTATTATTGTTAAAATAAATTGATTAAAATGAAGTAATTTAAAAAAATATTCCTCAATAGTTAAATGGAGAGAAAAAATTTCCTAGATTACTGCAACCATTTTTCTTTTCTTTTTTTTTTAAATTTTTGATGCACCTGTTTTTTTTTTTTTTTTTTTTTTAGTTTTTAAATACCATGTCAGATGGATTTTAAGTTCTCAGAATCCGTGTCCTCAATGTTGAGCTAAAAGAGGGATAAATCTATGCACCTTAGGTATGGCTAGCTCTGTAACAGTACGCAAGTACATGACGGACTGGCATTCACTATGACTTTTGACGCTAAAACTCTCACCGCAGATAACCAAAGACTCCTCCACTCACGTCATGCGGGAAAGCATGTCAATCCTATGAACAAATCGGAAATTTGTTTTGAAAATCACAGTACATAAAGAAAGAACATTCTATTTTATAATAAAACTTGCGGTGAAACAATATTTTTAACTTTAGGCAGTAAATTTGAGTATATTCAAAAAAAAAAAAAAAGTGGAAAATTTTAACTTTTTTTATGGGTTAAAGTGAAAAATGAAATATTTTTCTAATGAAATATTTTCTATTCGATTACAAAACATATTTTTGATCAAACGAATAAGTAAATAAAAGGTTAAATGAATCAATGAAAAGATAATGAAGCAATAAACGAATAATTGAATGAATAAATCAATTTTTTAAGAAAAATAAATAAGGGAGTAAACAAATAAATGAATAAGAAAATAAGTGAGTGAATGAATGAATATAAATAAGTGAATTACTAAATGAAGGAATGTAAATGAATTAGATAATAAATGAAAACGTAAGTGAGTTATATTCAATGTTTGAGAGAGTAAATGAAACAAAGTATTTCACTTTGCCCCGCATGTACTTGACTATTTGTAAAATTTATTAAAAATACAAATTATTTTAATATTAAATAATATTCAAAATGTTTATAACAGGAACTTTATCATTTTAAAGTAACAAAAATAATTTTTGACTTACAACAAAATATTACACTATGAGTATCAGTTTTTTTAAATTGCCTGTATTACCAAATGCTTTAATCTTCGGCGGTATTTTTTTCCTGACTGGGATAGACTACATATGATACTATATTGTCAAAACAATGCCGGATAGGTGGAACTAAAAGCAGAGTAAATATTTCACCATTTCACTACTTTACTTAGTCCCATGTTCCCCTACTGTATCTACATTCATGAGCTTTTACTTTCCCTTTAATACGAGAAAATGGTATGGAAAGAAAGCACTTGTCATGTTCTAAGAAAATTTAGGGAATTCAAGAAGCAGAAAAACATGCAGCAGCGCTTTTTTTACTTTACTTGCCCTTTCGACATGTTGATAATGATAGGTAAAGCACATTAGGGTAGACTTAACACTTGACGAAACGAAAAAAATATCTTTCACTAGCCCTATTTGCATCGCGATTGTTTCACAATTACGCATATAAATTTTTATTTTCTGATGTTTTTCACGGACTAATTTTATTTCGTCAGCGGATTACTTAGATTTTAGTGACTTAATTTAACGTTTGGTTGAGTATTTTGTTCTTAAAAGGAGCTTTTTGATTTTGTTAAATGGTTAATTACAGTGCTCCCAGACCCCATGCCCTTGGGCACAATTGCGCTCGTCAGACTCCTTATGTTCAAAATCAGATTCAGAGTTAAGGTATTGAAAGTTTGAAGCAAAAATAAAAATGAGTCAAAAAATACAAAATTTAACTTTTTATACGGGCCCTAGGTCCCCAAAATAATATTTAGAGAAATAATATCCGTTAAACTATTACTGACACAAAAAATTGACATTTGTGCGACCAAAACTCAAGGAGATATTCGAGTTCAAAGTTATAAGGGACCATATAGGGGATGAGGTTGGAACTTATCGCCCTTTCGGAGGAATGACAGGTCGTCAAAGTAAAAAAACAAGGTATTTTATATTTTTCACTGATATTCAAAAATAAATGCAAATGTTATACCGTGATACACAAAAACACACAACAAAACCTCGAAAATTTTCAACCACTATATTTTCCCCCAAAAGGTGTTATTTATTGATGGCGAGTGAAAATTGGGGTAGGTCACAAAACGTTGTGTTTCATATCTCGGTGAATATTAGTCGTACTAACTTCAAACTTTTTGTGCTGGAATTATTTTTCAACGGAGATTATTTACCTAATCATAAGTTAGGGGACTTGGGACCTGAATAAAAAGGTAAATTTTGTATTTTTTGACTTATTTTTATTTTTACATTTAACTTTCAATATCTTATCTCTGCATCTGATTTTAAAAATTTTTGCAATTGGAAGTATAAGGTGAGTTGGGGGAAGTGCAGCCCTTAAATTGTACAGTTCGAATTTATTAAGGCCTAGACATTACAAGACTTGATATAAATTTTTTAATTTTTAGTTCTTATGTTACCTGTGTTTTAGTGTATTTCCCAAGACATGAGCCTGTTAAAATCATTGCAGGTAAAAAAGTTGAAAATAAATTTTTAAACTATTGTGCTCTAGGGCCGCACTTTCTCAATAAAAGTGGGGCAAGAGCATCACCTATCTGATTTTTCTTTTTAAAACCGTTTCAGAAAATAAGGGGCAAGTGCAATAAATAGAGTATTTTTTCCTGATTAAAAACGATTTTTTTATTTTTATTTTCACCAATTCATTGTTAAGTTATTATATTTTTCATAACGAAACCTGTCAATGTAAAATAACAAAATTATGAAGTTTTTATTTTAAATTAAATAATGTTAGAAAATAAATGAGGTTAAATTAAATAAGGTATCCTCAGATTGTCGGCAATCATGTGTTCTATTGCAACAGATACCTATTGCAGGTGGCCAGCCCATCGTTTTGGACTTCACTCCACGCCGACCTTTCAGATGATCCTGTAATGTTGTCCGCGGTATTTTGAAATGCCTGAACGTATCGCTTCTAAAGCAGCAGAAAGTTCCTCCCAACTGGTAGGAGCCAGCTTTTGACGTTATTCTTTTGCAATTCCGCACCATTTTTACTAAAAACAAAATTAAAAAAATGAAGCAATATAGACTAGTGACACTTATTGTTAGTTAGACAAAGATGCAGGAATTAAAAATTAATTACATTGCTTCATTAAATCGTTACAAGCAAATTATATCTGTCATAAAAGAACATTGCCAGATTAATAGGAAAGTACAGCCCCAAAAAATGTGAGGCTGCACTTACCCCTTTTTTTCGGGCCGCACTTTCCCAGACGTATAATTTTCTGGGGCAAGTGCAGCCCTAAAGTTAATTGATTTTAAAGTAAAAAGTAATAAATCTCAGCTTTAAAAATACGAAAAGTTGACATGAAATAGTTGTACTTACGTTTTGGAAGCACGAAAAAGTGAGAACAACAACAGAAGAAACAATGATTTCTCGAACCATAACAACATGGCACTGTAGTGGGAATGAGAAAAGTTAGGAAACGAGGGAGGGAGTAGAGTTACCATTCAAGTAGCGCGATCTAACGCACGCAGTGCAAAGTAATAACCAGATGGCAGCAGCCTTGCAGATATTCCCGGTTTCTGATTATTAACCTAAGCCGCACTTGCCCCAAGACCGCACTTACCCCAACTGACCTTACATCTAGGACTAACGGTTGCGAAAATAAAGGTCTTGCAGGTTAAAACGTAACACCCTGTATATTATTTTGGTTTGAATACAATTTTCTGATTTTCCCGAGAGAGAGATAAGTGCAACTCTTTATTGTCTCTTACAAGTTCGTAGCTCCATTAGTAACTTTTGGATTGCATTTAATACTGAACCAGCCATCAGGAGTATACACTTTTACAATGAAAGTAGCATGCTCTTTTAAAGTTTCAGTTGGAGTCGTAGTTGCTATACAGACTTCAGATTCTGTTTGCTGTAGTCAACCACATGGCGTGGGAAAGCTTTCCTGGACTTCTGTTTTCTAATTCTTGGGATGTTTTCCTAGTCGAAACTGCATTGCACAATATCATAAAGATATTGCTGACCAGTCCTCAAATCATTTTTATTGCCACGATCGATCTGATTACTGACAAACTATATGGGGTCAAACTGAACTGAATTCAAAGTATTGACGTTAACTTCAACCAACAGGACCAGCAAATCATTTCGGTCCACCAGTAGGTTCAACTTGCTTTTCCACAAATGCCGCAAAGGGAGCAGCCGCAAAAAGGAGGGAATGCCGCAAAGGGAGTGGGTCATTTGTCATTTGAATGCAATAGGGAAGTTTTCGATTTTTCAATTTTATTTTTATATGATAGAGTAAAATGTATGAACATCATAGGTAAAAAAAAAATTTGCGATACGATAAGTAGTTTGTTTTAAATTAATTTTTAAAGTTCAAGCGCTTGTGACGTCAAATGGCATAGGAAGTGACGTCATGCGCTCTTCCGATAGGGGAGAAGCCGAAGGTCACGCATTCGACTTCGAAGACGAAACGTAAAAGGCTTATCTCCTCGCATTTAACTCCTCGCGTTTCTGGAACATTAAACCTCTCATCCTCTCGGAAATATTCGAATATCATCATTGATGTTACACGAGGAAGATTATTTAGATTGTGCTTTAACGAATCCGGTCTCCATAGTGTGTTCAAAAGGATTATTGAATTTCTAAAAAATAAAAATATCAGCGCGCTCAAAATGTCCTTAGCGAAAATAAAGGATCTTCGGCGGAAGGCTGCCCATTCGCGCCCTGTGACGTAGGCTCGTGACGTTTCAGAAAAGCGCACTTCTGCGCGTGGATTTTTAAAAATTCATTAAAAATCAACCACGGTGTTTTAAAATTCGGCGATGGTGAATTTTTTAGTTTTGAGGGTCAATGAACAATATCCAATAGCCAAAATATGAACATTTAATAGGTTGCAACTTCCCTATTGGCAAATGACCCACTGCAGAGGTCTACCAAGTTTTTCTTCCAGGTTCCAAATCACACGTTTGTATTGCCCTGTGTTTGAATTGCATCCATAAGAACCAATGCAAACAATTTCAGACATTGTGAGGTTGTGTTCTAAAAAGTACGCTAATATAGAATTTTCAATTTCAATGGCTTTTCCAGACAACAGCAATGTGTAATCAATAAACTGCGATTAGGGCCCTCTATTAGAGAAACGTAGTCTTCTTTAATAGTTCATCTGTGCATTTTTCCATCGTCTGTCTTGTTTAAACGCAGGGTGTCATAGGGTTTGTACGTTACAGGACTTTACGCTTGTCTGCTTGTTAAGAATTTCATGTGGGTCCAATATGTTGAAAGTATCGGACAGTTCGAGATATTCGATAAACTTTGGGCGTAATGCGCAGACTGAAAAAATGATCTAAAATGGTTTTTAAAAACATATTGGTATATTTTAGGCGTTATTCTGCCATTTATTAAATATCCTTCATCATCTTTTTTTTTCTAATACTTGAAAAAAAAAAATTTGAAAAATCAAAAAAAAAAATCAAAAATTTCCAAATTTTAAGTCAAATGTGCAGTCTTAAGATGACGTCGTAAAAATGAAATATGTTACAGATTTGTTACTAAGCCTCATACACAGTAAATGAAAGGTACCCGTTTCCGAAAATCAAATACAGTGAAACCTGTGTAAGTTGACCACTCGCGGTGCAGTACTTTGGTGGTCAACTTAGACAGGTGGTCAACTTATAAAGGGCGGTAATGATTTTTTTTTTTTTTTTTTGCCATTTCTTGCACCTTGTATTCATTTTTTGAGTAATTCAATTTTTATTCTTTCTGTTCAACTCACTTTCATTGTTTAACATTATTGAACGTGAAACAATAATTAAAAATACTTATTTAAATAATTTTGTTATTTTTCCTTGTTTTTAACTATATTAGACACTAGTTTTAAAAATTCCAAATGTGCCGGCTAATTTTCTCTGGCTTTCTCCATTTTCAATTAATTTTAATATAATATTTCGTACTTTTTATTACTCTCAAGTTCAACTAACTTTCTTTTTCAAGCCTTTTTTGTACAACTTACAGCACAGAGAGCAATAAGTGCGACTCTCTCAGTTCATAAAAGCAAAATTAAAATGTCCTATCTCTTAATCCCTTGCACACCAGAAACATGTAACTTTACTCATTAGCAGGCCCAGATCTGCGTATCCACAGTGCGAGGGGCCCGCGTCCTTAAAGGTGCTAATGGCCCTAGAAATTGAAGAAAAAATAGAAAAAAACTAGCACCAAGACTTATTCACTTTACAAATAGACACTGCTGGCCACTATGGATAGGCCCTACATATTTTGCTGCAGGGAGCTCAAAATGTATAGATCCGGGCGTGCTCTTTTTAGCACAATTCCTATGTTGTCACAACATACTGCAACTGAAAGAAAAGACTTTGAACTTTTCTACTGACACCTATTTTCATTGAACCGAGTACAAAAAGCTACCTCAAGTAGAACAAAGAATGAAAAACAAGTTTGAAGAATATAGAGCAGCATAAGCTTTATGCTAGTCTGTCATCAAAGCATTAAAAACATTTTTGAAAAAAAAGAAAGAAAGAAAGAATAAGAATAAGAATAATAATAATAAATATATTAATAAATAATAAAATAAAATAATTTACTGAAGAAAGTTTTAAAAAATAAACAGAGTGGTCAACTTACAAAGGGTTTTTTACAATACTCCAAACCAAATTTGGCGTACATTAGTGGTCAAGATAGACAGGTGGTCAAAATAGAGAGGTGGTCAAGTTACGGAGGTTTTCCTTCGTTATATGAGATAGAACTAATTCCGTTCCTGACAAAAGCGGTCAACATAGAAAGGTGGTCAACTTACAAGGGTGGTCAACTTTACAGGTTTTACTGTATTCATTGTTTTCACTCCACCCTACTGTATAAGTATCGCAGCTGCAATTCATGACAAAAATACGTCTCCTTTGCATTGAGCTTCTCAAGAAGAAATAAACTCTCTCATAGTTACACTTCATCTTCCCGAGGTCACATAGCGCGTTGAAGGAAATTATTATCTGGTCTGTTTTAATGACTCCTTGTTCCACCACTGACATTTTCAGAGGCTGATCTTGAGGCCAGATAGAAGTTTCTTGACCAATTGCAGTGACGTATTGTTCGTCATTAGCAGAAATAACAACATTCCAATTAAATAACGCACTAATTTATTTTGTTATTAACACTAAGCTATGCTGTATCAATAAGCACTAAGCTATTTTCTTAAAACCTATCATGTTTTGAAAAGTTCAAACCATGGGTTTCCTTTTATTTGTGGAAAAAATGTTTTGGAGTTCTGGAGGGATTTAAACGCCCAAACTCCTCCTATGGCTGCGCCGCTGACTTAGCTTATGGCTATCGGTTAAAAGAAAGGTCGTCAAATGGTTAGAATACTTGATTTTCATTTACGGAACAAGTGTTCAATTTTCGGAAAGGGAAAAACTTGTCACATTTTTATTTCCGCGGCATGTAGCACCGAATAAATGCTGTCTGATTTAAAGTGAGAAACAAACAACATGTAGTTAGTTCAAGACTCAGATTAACTAGTAAGACTAAAGAAAGAAATTATAACATTAAATTTTGCTTTTCCGTAAATTAATTGCACAAGAATTATTTGGGAGTCTTGAAGGAAACCTTAATCACTTTTTTAAGAAAATGTTTTTCGTTTTCGTATGAATTGTAATTACGTTTAAAGGATTTTTTTGATACTTTTTAATCCATTATCACAGTTAATCTTTTAGTTTTATGGTGTGTGCATCGTTTCTTAATTGTTTGTTATTACCTTCAGTTTTACAAACCATTAACTTATTATCAAAACTCACCAGCTACAACTCCATACTTGTACATCTTGCATCAATTGAGAAAAATTGTTATGATTCTCCTCAAGGGGGGCGGTCGGTTGTTTTATAAATGTACTTATGTTTTTAAATTTCACAACTGCAAAACTTATTAAACGATATAACAAAGTATACTTCACACTCTTTTTATTTAAGCATTTTTAACGTCTCTGCAATAACATATTTGACAAACAATTTACAAGACCAACAAATTACCAGACGGTAGTTTAATTGACCATTATAACGGAGAAACTTAATTTGTCTGTTTCCTCAAGCCTCAACTGCTACAAACTCTGTCTGTTTATCCAATCAATAGTTTAGAGTCAATTAACTAGAGTTCGTAAATTAATGTCGGCGAACGGCAATGCTAGAAGTTAGGTAGCTAATAAATATTGCACATATTGTACGCATTTCAATCGTACTTCGAACTAATTGAAATAGCTTGAAGTTTTCTCAAACAGTCTGTAGTTCCGGCAGGAACAAGATCAATCGACGCATTGTCATGGTTATAGCTACAACAATACTTTAGAATATGATAATGTGCCCCTCGTAGGTGTTAATGATTTCATTATTTTATTTTTTCAAGTATGAGCTGGATGATCGTACTTCTGCAAAAAACAGGTTAAAAATCCTCATGGGTTTTTCCCATTTAAACAACTTTAAAATTTATAGAACCAAATAATATGAAAAGTAACTGAAAATTGTACGACAATGTAATAAATGTACAACCCTGTATCCCAATGTAAGACCCTGTAATACATTTTGTTAACAGTTTCAAGTCTAAAACTGATCTACATTTGAAAGGAACCCAGATTATTAAAATGTCTCATGAAGAAAACAATCTATAAGACAGATGATTAAACTGTATATTTGTACATTTTCGAATTTGTCTACTTGTCTTAATTTTATGACATGATTTTAATAAAGCTAAACGAAAAGGGATTTAAAATTGTAATGAATAATTTAAATCGTTTTAAAGTTGGTTTTAAAAGTAGAACTGGCTTGTGATGAAGCCACTTTTAAAACTTAAAAAGGTTTGTACTTAAAAAAATAATAATAAATACAAAACTAAATGCTTGACTTTAGAAGATAACTTATATGTTATTGTTTAACACTAGAGTTACGGTGGTCTTCGCATACCTAGTAATACGGCGGGGGTCATTTTGACCCCTGAGAAGAAATATGCACATTTTTCTACTCATTGTTATATATTTATAAAAATTAGTTCAGAAGAAAAATATGAATAATAAACGCAGTTTATTTAATGCATGCATTAAAGGATACATAATGAACTGTTTAAAAAGTTTAAAATACCCTTAAAATAACCAGCACTGTTTCGGTTGCATTTCAGAAACTAGTGGCTAATGCTTCATTCATGTACAAAATCATTTTGAATGCTTAAAATTCTTGCAATGATAACGTTCTAAAAGGCATTTTTGAGTTTCTGCTAGGTTTGATTTCTTTTTTCTCAACGGAGTCAAGTGGCACCTGTCCACACTTCTAGGTATTACACTTTTGTTGGAGTTTAAAAATACAAAAATTTATATAAATATTGAAACTCTGTATTATTGCACAGCACGATAATTTAGGGAAAATCAAGGAGGAATTAAGCTTTTTATGAAAATACAGAGAAGCAGTTAGCAAAAGAAAAAAGACTGCTCGGGGTCATAATTTAGTAATTCTAGTGTTAGCATGAAAATTTGAATAAAATTAATTTCAATACTAAAATATAGTTATATGTACAATGTTCTTTGTCGCTAAAACGACGCAAGCCATTAATTACACTTTTGGAATAAATATTCAGATCATACATCAACACATCAATATTACTCATTATAATACAGTATTATCATTAAAGTATCCACTAATGGTGAAATAGAATTGGTGAACAGAATTGCTGTAAAGTACTCAAGGCGAATAAATGTTTACTTTTTCATTAACGGGAATCGGTTATCGTTTACCTGAAAAATTCAATAACTAAAATTCTCACAACAAAAGCAAATTAGAAGTAATATTTTAATTTATTCAGTTTCTATCTTTAGTTCTTATTTTAAAATCTTAAGAATCAAACGTCAAACTTACGTACGTTATTATTTAAAAGAATAATAAAAATCTACTCAGTCAACAAGTGATCAACAGAAAATGGAATAGTACATAACTTAGGAAACTTAATTTGATACGAACTAACATAAGTTATATAACATACTAAAATTAGTGCTACATACAATACGTTAAAAGTTTATTCCTACTTTATGCATTCATATTGTCAAAATTTCACTCGTAAATATGGCAATTCCCTTTTTCCTTTGTTTACCGATTTTAAGGTATCAGACTCTTTTCTGTCCACGTCACACCTGATTGAAAGGTGCCATTTTGTAGCAAACGCAATATATTTGTAGCTCTTTTTTTATGTAATCTCAAGTTTTTATTTTTTTATAGAATGTGATCACTATAATGTACTTTTTTTTTTTACAGCAAATCATTCGTTGGATCAAAAATACGTTTTAAAACTCCAGCCTTTCCATTTGCACTAGATAAAAGAACAAAATATGGAGATTAAGGACTCTAATCTTCATAACTCAATCTGTCGCCCAATGTATATTGTCTCGTAGGAATGTTTGAAAATATTCGTGGACACATTTGTGTAATGGATTATATTTGTATGAAAGGCTAAAATTTGATCGTTGCTTTTGACGATGTCATCTGATGAAATAGTACTTAACTGTTAAAAACGGAAATCATTACATGAACTTGCTGCTTTTGTTGCTTCGATGGCATCGATTTAGAGAAATTCAGAAATAAATTAAAGTAGACTGTGCATTCTTTTAAATTTAACTTTTAAAATGCTTGTTTAATAGAATTGCTTAGCTAATAGGATGAGATGTACCCTTAAAAGGAAAAATGACTCTTACCAATTTTAAGTTACGAATATTGCAATATAGTCATATTTTGTCAAAATAGAACAAAACTAAAGTTAATGTTTATAAACCGTTAAAAAAAAACTTGTTTTCACATTCTATTTTTAATGGCATTTTATAAAACCTCTTTGCTGAAAAATCACTTTTCGAAAAGCTGTTAACGGCAGCAATTAGAAACCAATATGACAAGATATTATTTGCCTCTATGATCGCAATTAAAAGTTATTCTGTATTGTACACAAATGTATTATTTTCAAGTATAAATTTAAAAATATAAAATTAATAAAAATATTTCTATAAATTTTAACAATATTATATTTAAAAAAAAGCAACACATTTTAAAGTTTTTCTCCGACGGGGTATAAAAAATTCCTCCATATAAAAATTTTAAGGCAAGACGGGTGTTATCATGGGCTATGTTGTCGACATTAGCAGAACAAAATTTTTATTATATAGTATTATTTCATTTAGAAGTCTTGATTGTCAGTTTATTTCTTATTAAAAAAGTATATACCATGAAAGATCAAAGTTAGAGAATGCCGACATTCACTTGGGGTTTACTGGAAATATTCAGTATTTCGCCGATGTCTTTGACATGTGATTGTTGATATTCACCGGCTGGTGTCGGCATTTACCTTATTTTGAACTTTCACGTTTAATATATATACCAGTTTATCTTCAAGGAAAGTCTTTGAGAGATCAATCAATTTTGACGGGTTATGTTTCAAATTGTTCATATTGAACGGCTGATCAACGTTATTAGGAGAAATGCAGAAGTAAAACTTCTGCACTTCCACTGTTGTTTTCAAACCAAAAACTCAATTTTTCAGTTGTGTTTTCCTCTGTTTTTCTACTTTCGACGACATAGATCATATTTAAACCAATCAGGGCTGACAGCCTGACGTCCTTTCAATCCCCTTTCTAGCAGCTAATCTTATAATTCTTAACTTGATCTACTGATTTACGGTATGGTTGTTAAAATACTCTGTTTATCTTTGTTGCTTTACAGCTTTACACAGACGCCGTATCCAGGATATAAAGAAAATAATTTTTGTACAGTACATGTGCAAAATAATCCATGCCAGCATATACTGAGCTAAGTTTTATTGAGTTATCAGGCGGTTGACAGTTATATTGCATTACTTATGACTACTTAGGTATTCTTAACCGTCATAACTTAACCGTTTTGTAATAAAAGAAATTTTAGACTTAAAAAAGGAAAATTTTTAATAAATAAATATATAAAAATTCCTAAGTACATTCTTTAAAAATACGAAACCCGATATCTCTTTAGAAATGGGACAATGCTATTTTTGTGCTGAAAATACATTGATAAAAACAACTTTAATAAAAGACAAAAGTTGTAAACTACTGCTCATTTAATTTCAACAATTTGAATTTTTTGTACATTAAAATATTAAACATCTCACGTTTACTGGTCATAAAGCAATGTAGCTAGGCAACATAAACCATTATATTTAGTGCTCTAAACTATGCAGTTTTTTTAATTAAATATTTGTTCTGATCCTATCCTTGTTAGTTTTATACATTTCCAATACTCTTTTTTAATAAAAATACTTAGTAATTTTAGGAGAAGAAAAAAGTAAAGGTACTTCTGTTGAGTTCTATATCATACAACACAACAGCTGTTGAAAATGTGTAATGCCTAATAAATTTAAACCGACAATTTTATGAGCTTCATTATCATATTGTGTAAGGTCATCGAACAAAATAATGCTTTTCGGTAACCCATTTGCATATCATTTTCTGATAGTTTCACTGTGTATGTTTGATCATTCAAAACTTGTCAAGATCACCCATTTAAATGCAGCGAACAAACCTTCGTTTTGCATTTATGGGCAGATATCCACGTATTCCAAACATATCATTACGTTTATGTTCGGAATGCATGAATATCTGCATGTAGCCCACTTTTCGTCTGAGTGCTGAGTACTTGGCATGCAGAAAACTACCGGTATTTTGGAGTATTCATAAATCGTTCGACGCGCTGGTTTTGAAAGACCAGAAATTTCCGCAGGCTCTTCAAATCATTCTGACAAAACACAGTAAATGACATCATCAACTTGACAGTGGACAACGCATTTCTTCTTCGGGATACGTTATGAACTATCGGGGAATGTTTGCGTCGCTTATGATGATTTAAAGTTATTTTTCAATGCTGTAGCTCCTGAAAAAATAAGAAGTTTTAACATAACTTTATGCTCAACCCATGGTATTTGGATTTATGAGGTATCTGTTATGATCATACTCGTTCACACAGAACAAAAGCTCTGTAAAGTTGGTCTTCAATTTTTTAAGTCTTTCTTATAGTTTTAGACATCAATTTTTACGTTTTTTAATTATATTTTCCCATTTTACTCAATTACTTATTCATTTATTTTGAAAAAGGTATGTGTGGTTAAATATGTACCAAATTACTCATCAGATTGTTTTCATTAATTGAAAAAAGAAAAAAAAAAATCTTATTGGCAACAGAACAAAATGTGTATGATGTAGCTATAGAATTTGTCTTTTTCATTGATTAGTA
Organism: Uloborus diversus; assembly: GCF_026930045.1. NCBI lineage: Eukaryota > Metazoa > Arthropoda > Arachnida > Araneae > Uloboridae > Uloborus > Uloborus diversus. The sequence goes on from NC_072740.1 coordinate 69,625,176, forward strand.
GTATTTTAGTTGCGTTATTACATTTCGACCAATTTAATTGCATTGCTTAAAATTCTACTTAGCAATAGGCAATTTTGTTCCGTTTATGCTTAAACTAATTGAACTTTTCTCCAAAATATGTAACATTTTAACGATGGTAAATATGAAAAAGGTGAAATATGTTAAAATGTCATTACCATTCAGGCCATTACCATCCCGTGCAAAAGGTTTAACATGTAGCTGGTATTAATAGATAGATAATAAAATGATACTTATTGCATTAATGTCTAATATTTTGGATTCCTGATTTTTTTAAGGTTATTTTTTTAACACTGGGTGTTTTAATCGATAAGTTAAATTGGTGCTGATTAAAAAAAAAGTTGATGAGTATTTTTTAAAGTTTTCAATACTTTAGCACTTTTGGTATATTTGTTTTGATTTTAGATAGTAAATTTAGTGAAGTATTAATTAATCAATTGATCCATGAACTAAAATCAAGGAAAACTAAGGAAACATTTTTTTTTCATAAAATGTGACAGGTTTACAAATTTAACCCTGAATATCTCTAAAATAAGTGACAATGTTTTGTGAACATTTGCAGTTTAACAAAAATACACATTTTGATATCTTGCCTTTCTTAAATATTCCAAATTGCACTTCTTGTAAACAGTTTGCTGTGCAAAATGACATTTTTCTGGAGAATTGCCCATATATATACAATCGATTCGCGCTACAACGCGGTTCAACTGAGGCGAAACCTATATAATGCGAGTTTTTCATGAGAATCGAATTTAGAGCTAACGCGAATTTCTCGCCTGCAACACGAATACTTTCGTCAAGGAATAGCTGGGTGTAAAAATAATCTTCGATTTAGGCTCTAAGTATAGGTTAAGTGAAAGGACTTAATCCCTTTAGCATTATTGAAGTGCGGAAGTTCCCACGCCGTACCATATTTGTCGAATCATCGCTTTCTTATTCTATAGAAATAATCATTCCATATTTTCCACTCTAAATGTCAAAGATAACTTAATATTGTAGTCTGCTTCAGCTGAAGCTAGGGAAGAGAACGTTTCTTACAACTAAAGACAAAGTGAAGATTCTCAATATGCAGGATAGGATTGTTTTCTATCGGATGGGCTTCCCAGCACCAACAATCATCTTCATTTTATCTTAAATTGACAGTAATTGTTACAACTCTTAACTTCTGTTTATTAGTATAATGGTGCTGAATTTCTTATCAATATTGCGTACTGATAGGATTGCCCTTTATGTCTCACTCACCCATTCGTCATTAATTTTGTGTACCATAACAGTTTTTTTTTTTTGAATACGTAGATTTTTTTAGTACTTTATAAATTCTGGTTTTTAAGATTGAAAACGTCGAAATATATTAAAGGAATGGTTTAAAGCAGTGTAACGGATGTTTATAAGTGGCTAAAATAATATTTTTTGTTTACCAAACATACCATTTTTCACAACGTGAAATTTCGATTTACACGAGGGGTCTTGGAGCGCATCTCTCGCGTAAGCCGAGACTCGACTGTATAAACAGTGTTCCCGTTTAACCTGCAAGGCCTCTGTTTTTACAACCGTTTGTTCTAGATGCATACTTTCAATTGCAAAAATGTTCAAAATCAGGTTCAGGGTTAAGGTACTGAAAGTTTGAAGTAAAAAAGTAAAATAGAGTTCAAAAAAAAAGAAAAAAAAAAGAACTTTTTATACTGACCCCAGGTCCCCTATTTTATATTTAAGGAAACAATAACCATTGAAAAATAATTCCAATACAAAATGTTTGACATTGGTACGACAAATATTCACCGAGATATGAAACTCAGCGTCAACGATATTTTACTTTTGTGACTCACACCACTTCACACTCGTCGTCAATAAAACCTTTGGGGGGGGGGGGGGTCATGTTTTTGACCTTCTCCGGTCCATCTCCACCCCCTTCTTTATTTGTTTTATTTATTTCTTTTTTACTTCTCAATATTTGTTATTATGTAACGATCAGAAAATACTGTTCTAAAAACAAAAAATTAATTAGCAATTTAGTACCTAAATATGGCTAGTTTTAGTACAACTAGAAGAAGTCGGTAGCTAATGCTGGATAGTTTTAAATTATCTGTAAAAGTGTTTTTTTGCATGAAAAAAGACCTTTTCTTTAATTTCGACAAAGAAACCTCTGTAAAATATTTATCAATTATGAACTGTATTTTGAAATTTGTGCATACATTTAACATTAGTGTTAATTTATTGATATTGATATTTTAACTTTTTTTTTCTTGATAGTACGTAGGGAAACATGCACTGAATAAAGCGTAATTGGTGGAGTTTAAGCAAAAAATAATTCTTTATCTGAATAAAATTGATGTAAGCATGCAATTTTCTTTTTTCTGAATAAGATACATTTCCCCAATACTATAAGACAAAGTTTACACGTATTTTCGCAATTAAAATATTTATTATTTTTTCATTTAAAAAAGAATCATGTTTTACAACAGCCACGTATTTTAGTGATTAATATTTGAAACCTTAACTCAAATTTTCTAAGACGATCTAGTCCATTTATATTGCAGTTATAATAAGTTATGAGACCCAAGAAGTTTCAGTTTGTATCAGACCTTTGGAAAGACCTCGGTATTGTTTTTCCCTGGAGAAAAGTCGCCATGATGAATTAGATGGAGAAATGTGCGCATTTAATCTCCGAGGCAACATACATCTTTTACACAAGCCGTTAAACTGTCATCCAAGAAGCTGAAATAAGCGAAAATCGTCCAAATAACTTGTTGATGTGACAAATACTGAAAAGTTGCTTGTGGCTCTTTCTAAGTGATTTCTTCTTGAATTGCAAGGAGTTTTGAATGTTATGATTGGCTTAGAAAGTTTTAGAAAGTTGCAATTAGATGCTTAAGCTTCGTTATTTTATTGTATAAAAAGCTATAGTATTGTTATTGCATGAATTAATTATTTGGCGAAAACAGGAAAATTTCGTTAACTTCGGCGCCATCTTTGCTCTCATTTTCCATTTTAAAGGAACTTTTAATGCGCTTTTTTTTTTCATTTCAAAGAAGTTTTATTGTTTTGCAATGCAACTTTTAATGCATTTAGTTGCTAAAATTATCTTTTGGAGTGTTGTTTTATTTTTTAACGGAACTATAAATCTTTTTAATAGCTTTATTTTTTTAAATGACAAAACAATTCTTGCTATCGCCACATAAGTAGTTTTCATGTCTCTTTGGCAAAACATGGTAATTAATATCAGGATTGCCATGTATTCACTGGTAGAAAGTCGTCAAATCGGAAATCTGTTGTTTTCATTAGCGATTAACTAACTATTTAAACATTTTAGCCCTTAAAATTCATTTTGATTGCGAAATCTCCAAAAACTTATTGGTTGTATATTATTATAATTGGTTAATGCGTTTTTATGGTTATTTTTGTCACGAAAATTATTTCATATCCAACGAAAAAACTTAGGAATTTATTTGAAGTTTTAAATTGTAATTACTAACGGTCTTTTCGATTTGATAAATCTGAAATCGTACCAGGTCCACAGGACCGCAATCCATTTTTCTTGGAGCTTTTTTACTAATTTCTATGGGGCATTCTCCGTAGCTCTTTCGCTATTTATGAAAAATCAGAAAACCACCTATCAGACATCTCGGTGATTGTTATACATATAGGGAAAGGGGGAGAACGTGGTAAGTCTTACTAAAATAACTTCAATCATTAAAAATTCTCTAGTAATGGCAGTACCAGTCCTACCCCTTGACCAAACTTTTAGAGCAATGAGTCATTTTATGCTTTTATGATAACAAGTCGTTGGTTTTGGCAAATGTAATTTAATCACTGCCCTTTTAACGGAAAAACCTATTAAAAAAACTAATTAGAAAAACGTTATATTTCCAATCATTACAGGGAAATTCAAGAGAAATAATGACAATGTTTACATTTTTTTATTAAATTGAGAATTCTTTATTTTTTCGAGTATGGTCTAAAGTAGATGATAGGGCACTTGTGAAAGCAATATTTAGGGACACATGTGAATAGTTTCCGTATAATCTCCGTTATATTAATATTAGTTTAGGATATTTTAAACGTTAAAAATGTGTAAATAATTAAAACTATTATTTTCCTACAATCAATTTGTAAATTTATTGTTAATTTTATTATATTAATTGTAAATTTAGTGTTGTTATTAAATATATTTTTTAAAATTTTATTGTGTTTTTTTATTTATTTCTTATTACATGATTGGTCAAAAATTTATCTAATATTGATACTACTTGCAGAAAAAAAAACACAAAATATTTTCATTTAATGAAAAAAAGAAGATTAAATACATTAAAAAAATACGTTAGCATACTCTGTATGAAGCTTAACAGCAATATATAAAAAAATAATCTTAACATGCAAAAATATTATCTGTGCTAATGCCGTGGTTGAATACTAACAAGAAGGAAATGTTGGAATTAGACAGTTTTTATTCGCCCTTTTTTTCAGCGGAAATGAAGTAAGAAAGCTTGTATAGTAATGTTAGTGTAAATTAAATGACATATACAAAAAAAAAAAATAATAAGAAAAGTAAAGAAAATGAAAAATTCGCAGTTACTGGCTTTTACTAGGCCACGGTAGAATAAAGTTCTTTCACATCTATCCAGTGAACGGACAGCGAGTCCTTAAAAATTGACAGTAAGCAGTGGTATTTATTTGAGAAAAAATATTTTCTTAATGACACCCCAATTACTGTACAATTTAAACTGACACAGTATAGGTTGGGAATTCTTCAACATAGTTGGTATATGGGCAATTCCACGGATCTGACTGACATTGTTCAAGCAAAACAATACGTATTTTGTAACATTCAATGCAAAATATATGTTCTACAAACGATCTTTTGCACAGGAATGTTGTAGTTTTAAAATAACGGTATAGTTGAATTTTCGAAACATATTTCGGATGATTTTTTTAAATTTAATAAATCGTGGAAACTGACTGAAAGTTTAAAAACAAATATGTCAGTCAGTTACCATGCTTTTAACAATTTTTTTTTATCGTTTAAAATGTGTTTTGAGAATTTAACTGTACTATTGAACTCAGTCTACAAAATACAATATTGCACGGAAAAGAGTTTTTACAATGTATATTTTGCGTTGAATTTTACGGGTCGTTTTCCAGAAACTAACTTTTGAAGGCAAATATTTTTCAATTTCGAAACCATTTGTTTTCTTTTTTTTCACTCTTACATGAATGTGTTACCTACTAGAAGTAACCACAAACAATGGCCCAGCTAAGTTCCAATTATTTTACTTATAAATAAAAAAAATGAAAAAAAAATGAAAAATGCCTTGTTCACGGGAAAAAATGTTTAAAAATCGAGTCAAATTTAATATCAAAGTAGTAATTTTGTTAATTGTGCAAACTATGAGCTATTTTAATGATTAGCGGAAATCTAATATTAAGCTCTCGTAATTAAAGTACGGCGTAATTAGTAGTTATCCTTTTAGTTCAAATGTGTGTTAAAAATGGTACTTAGTAAATTTAGAATATACTAGCAATTTATAATTTTGGTAGAATGCCTAAGATTGATTTATTTCATCTCCATCATTTGTTTTCACCTCAGAAATAATGACATTAATAAGATCTGTCACGGAGGTGAAATTCACGAAGCTGAGGAATTTTCCATTAATACAGGCCTAATGGATACATTTTTCAAGGAATTTTTTTTCTTCGTTGCCACAATCTGCACATATTAAGCATATGAAAACTTGTTTATTTTTTTTTTTTTCACATAAATTTACATCCCTGAAATTCAAGTTCACCGAGGTGAGATGCCCCAATAACCATACTTAGGTATTAAAGCAAAAGCTATCTTCTTTTTCGACAAAAATCTCACAACTTCTTTATGGCTGAAAATAAACAAGTGGACACCCTTGTATCATGGAAAATTAAATTTGAAGTCATTACTGCCACGTGTTGATGAGGATTGGGTCATTACTGCCACGTGTTGATGAGGATTGGCATTTTGTGTTTAGGTAACGGAGGTGAGAATTTGTGTGACATGATTCCTTATCCTACTAAAACGAACTAAAACACTATATTAACAAATTAAATATACTTAAACAATTAGTATTTGAGACACTTGGTGAAAGGAATAATAAATAAATAAGTACATACTTTTAATTAAACAAATTATTAAGCAACATAAACAGTCACACCAGGTGTGTGTTATGCCACGGAGGTGAGAATTCACATGCTGTAAACCAGAAATATACTAAAATAAAAATTATTATTAAAAAATTGCTGGCAGGTTTAAATAGATATATATTTTTGATGAAATTAAAAAGCATTGTTAAATGAATTGTTCCCTAAAGTTTTTACTGTAAAAGGCGTGTGACAGAAAAGTTAAACTTTTTGAAGAATGACCCCTTACAAAAAACATATTGTTTTGCTTAAAAAATGTCAATCAGCTATCCGTGGAATTGCCCATACACGTATATGTTTAATATTAATGAGTTGATCAATTTAAATATAATGCTTGTCCTGCATTTTTTAAATCGTGCTCATATATATGCCATAGCCTTTTTCACATGTGCCCTCTTATGGGGGCACATGTGTGTGTGTTTCCGTACGGTGTAATATCGAAAGCGTGTTATAACAATTGCAAAATTGGTACAGTGTAATATCGAAACCGTGTTGAAGAAGTACCGTGTTATACGAGGGATGCCTGTATAAGAATGTTTTATTTATTAATGTTTTCCTTACTTGTTTTCAGAATTACTTTTTTACCACTTACCATGGAGGGGAAAAGAGGAAATGTTTTGTTCTCTCAGTTTGAGCGTACTTAAAGTGATTAACGACGTTGAATCAGTTAAATAAAAGTAACTTTATGAAATTCAATTCTGAAAGTGTGGAGACATTTTAAATATTTCGCTTAATGATATTTACTGGACGTATCTCTTTTTTACTTGAAATGTAATTTTTCACTATACAGCAGATTTTTAGATATCTGATTTCCTCTAATGATTATGAAGAATGATATTATTAATGTATAATTACGTACGTAATTATTAATGCATTTGAAAAAAAAACATGAAGTTAAAGAAGCATTCTTGCTGTTATTATTTATTTTAATTCAAAAGACATTTAAGAAAAAACAAAGATCCTTAGACTTCATTCTACTTACTAATCTGGTAAAATACAAAATCCATAATGTATACTAATGAATTGTTAACATTTTATTCATATTTCATTACCTGTTTGACCAATAATTTTTACAAGTTCAAATACTTTTTTAAGTTATATACGTGTTAATTTAGGTTCATTTAATCAAATTTCACAGGAATAGCATTTAATCTTTATTTTTCAGCATTTGAACATTTCATAAGACATGAAAATTATTTCCGACGACTAATTAGGGCTTTAAGAATTCAAGACATCTATAATACAAATAAGTTATTCAACATTTTATCTTTTATTGAATGAAATAATTGAGCTTTTGATAAACATATGCAAGTCGTTAGAAACACTTCAATATTCAAATTATGCGCATTTTATTTCTGTTCTCTAAGTATTCATTTTTGTTGGGACATTTATTTTGTCTTGCATTTATGAGCTTCATAAAAGCACAACGCCGCTGAAAGCTGACAATAAAAAATTTTTACATATCCCATCAGCCCACATTCCCTGCAAGTGGAATATGGAAATTGAACTACGCTCCGTTATTCTGTCTGATAACAGAAGCATAAATCTCTAAAGCATTCTTTTTTTATTTGAAGCAGGCTTATTATCATTTCCCCCGTTGCCAATTAGGAAATGGAAAAAGCGCTCGACCAACTAACGTCTGTAATTGAAGATTGTCGTCTGAACACGAAAAATCACTTCTACTTCATCATTTGACGACCAATCCTATCTTAGCAAAGTTGCCTATATTCTGACCCTATTTGAAAGGCTGCAGTAGATAGGCGCTTTTTTGGATTTGGGAAGGAATAATTTTAGAACTGTTAGCGGGGAAGGATTTTATTTGTTATCTTGAATGAAATTTCGATGTTGAAATAAATGCAAATTGAATACTTCTTTTTAGATGATTCGATGATACAAGGTGAAAGAAAGTCATCTACATAAATTTCCTAAGTTTCTTATGTTACGCTGAATAAGTCCTGAATTGAATATTTTTATTTTCAATTGTACTTCGTTTCAGCCGTTGCAAATTATGTTAGAATATTATTTCTTTTCGGCATCTTGATTTTACAGGAAATCTTCGACTTAGAATATTTCTAGCGTTTGATATTTGAGGCTTCACTTTTTATTAAGGAAGCAATTTTTAACTTTTTTCTGAATTGGTTCGAACAATAAATGAAGTTAAAAACTCTTGAACTTTCTAGACAAGGCAATATTTTCAAGCAGCGGGAATATATAATCAGACAAGTTTTGGTTATGTATTGGATGTTCTTTTTCTTATTACATAAATGCAGAAAAAAACTTTTTCATTACCTAATAAGAAAAATATTTCTTTCTTCAACAGAGAAAATATGCAACGAAAAATGAACGGGTGCAAAGTGTTATTCCAAAAATTATCTCAAGATGTTTCTGATGCACTTTAAAATTGAATTTAATTCAGGGTATAAAATTTCCTTTTTCTTTACATTCCATTCGTGGCTTTCAACGGGAACACAACTGGCTGCAGTTAAAAACAGACAGTTTAAAACAAAATTTACAGATTCATGGAATGTCAATGCATTAACATTGCATTCATAAGTTATATCTTTTGAACCAGTCAAAATTCCAATATTTGCGGAATGAATTATTATTATGAGTATACTTTTAGAAAAGTTGTATAAAGATAACTCCCACACAATTTTGCTCCTAGTCAGGGCCAGATTAAGGATTGGGCACGTGGGGCATGGGCCCAGGGCTCCAATATTTGGAGGGTATCAAATCTGGAGCTGAAGTTTTAAAAAATGGGACAAACTCATATCACAACATAGTAAAAAAAAATATTAAGTCTAGAAAAAAATCTACTCAAAATAAGGACCTCCTTCACAAATTTCAAAGCCACTCCAAGTTTGATAGTGTATTTCATATTTTAAGTGCTGAGTAAGACATATTTTTGATATTTATGTCATATTGATACCATGCAAAAGTTGGACAACATCAGATAGTATAAAGTTTTCGTAATTTATAGTGCAGTGTAAGACATTTCCACAGTTAGCATGGATGTAGTAAATACTTAAGTATGAAAATGTTTTACCGATATATTGTGCAAGTGAGAGGGGGGGGCACCAAAAGAAGTTCGTGCCCAGTATCCTCAAAAGTCTTAGTCGGGCTCTGCTCCTACTCAAATCAAAAGCATAGGAACAATAATTGGTTGGTCCAGCTCCTGGTCATGTGGATACCAATATCAAAATGAAATGTGATAATAGCAGATACATGATGAATCAAATTCACTTATATTTTATTACTGAGTAATAGTATTTTTCAATCAGCCATGGTTATGTAAGTGCATGCAAAAAAAGAAAAAAAAACGAAAAAGACCTTTCTACGTTTTTCTCCAACCCATTCTTAGCAGTACTCCAATTGAGGACCTCCCTTGATTCAAGAACGGTAAAGCTAAACTTCTTGCTGAATGGAGACACATAATACATACTAACTAATTAAAAATAGATATCATTCAATTTTAATTAAATATCATATTAAGTAGTTTTTCAGCGCCAAATTCTAACATAATATTCAATTTCATGACAAAATCTTTAAATATGAATTTTTAAAACTATTTTTTTTTTCGTGATCACAGAACGTTTTTTCTCCTTTTTTTAAATAGAGCTGTTCTTTTATTAAGCCGAGGTCTTCCTTTCTTTTCAAAACATACTTTTCCTAGTGATGAGAGTAATAATGCCAAAATGTAATGCAAACCAACCTTAGGTCACAAAGACATGCAGAAGGAGTAGAGGTAAAGATCAGTTGAGCGAATTGTTTCAAAATGACTCTTACAATTTTGCTGAGCACTTAGGCAGAGCTCATAAAAATTTAATTATGTTTCTCTAGAATTTTGCTTTCAAATTAGGAATACTTTCTGCTTGTAGACATACGAGAAACAAAATTGCAGTCAAAAAATAACGTAGGTTGAACCGTCGAGGTACTGCACTAAGAAATCGTATCTTTTTAAAATAAATAATGAGAGACCTAAAAGAAAGACAAGGACTGAAATTCCACAATAACGGAACCAAAACATATTTTTTAATGTATAACAATGGTTTTTAGTTCCTAAGTTGATTAAGTTCTATTTCTTCTTAGCTCGGGAGTCTTTTTTTTTCATACCTTTATTAATTGCAGCATAAAATTGCATGATGCAAACAAATCAACATTTTGAAAGCTAATGATAATAATAGTGAAAAAAGTAAAAGATGATATAAAAACGTTTACTTTCGAAATGCGATTTTTAAAACACATTAACCTCAACATGGCATTATAATATTTCCCTCCAAAACAGTCGAACTACGAAAAAAAAAATCGCAAATATAAAGCGAAAAAGAAATTTCTGCCTTATTATTTCCTCCGAGCAAATATAACCAAACCGCAATCATACCATTAACAGCAGACACCTCCAATTTCCTTTCAATCTTCATTTTATTTTCTATATTATCAAAATGTAATCAATTCCACATGGGCTCTTTGATTGTGGGTACGCATAGTTGCACTACACGTGCAGATATCTACTACACAGCTTTTTTCACCACCGATGTCAAATTTCTTCAGATCCTCCAACAATAGATACAAGCACCCGCATCAGTTAATGTGAAAAGAGCGTGATAGTGTTATATAAAAACCACCATCTGCTTTATGATTGCAGTGAATGAGTGATCAGTGAGCAGGTGAAAAGTGGATAACAATACACTTCTCACGTACGTATGTGTTTTACGCAGTTTGGTGGCGACGACTGAATTATGTAAGATAAATGTGTGTTAGGAAGTGACTTACAAATTTCTACACTTTGCAAGATGCCTATGAAGAAGTAGAGATCCAGGTAATTGTGCGAAAGTCGTTGAAGAGATAGCGTTGCCGAAATAGAATAAGAAGATTGGATATTTAAAGTAAGGCAGTGTGCGAGGAAACAGAAAATAATCATCGTTTCGCGTTTGGATTTGTAACGTTTACAGATTGAAAAAAATAACTTTGAATTGCATGGTGAAATTTTAATGTTTGTTTTCGGGCGTAGGAATTCCATTCATGTCAAGAGATATGCATGATGCTTAAGAATCCAGTATTTTATAGACATCGAACAAAATATTTTCAATTTCTATTTGAATTCGGATATGATGCACCACCGATATGTTTTTACGTTAAATATTATTTAATAATGCACCGCAGTATTTTAACACCCGCTAATATTTAAAGAAAAAATTTATTTTGAATTACAGTGGCTCCCAAAAGTGTTCGTACACATTGAAATTTTGTAGTAAAACCAAAATAACGCAAAACTGAATTCGAATATGAAGTCCAATTTTTTTTCACATCATTCCTATGCCATTCTAAATAAACCAAGCAGTTTTTTTTTCAAAATATTACCAGATTTTATTTTTGAAATTTGTCAAAAAACGAAGAGACAGAGAAAAAATACGCCACAAAAGTCATCGTACACTGAAATATTTTCGAATAAATTCGTGATTAAAATTATCATATGTGGTTTTTTTTATTGTTTTTGCATTGTAATGACACTGTAAAGTCATTTGCCTTTAATTTTTTGTTTATTTATTCCCTAATATTCTGCTTATTATTTTAAAATGGCAGGTATGCGTAGAAAACAACAAACATGATTCGAAATTTGATTTTTTTCCCTCACAGTAGCCATAAAATGGTTTGAAATGTCTTTAAATTAGTTAATGTATACCATTCCATAGTGAAGTGCTTGATAAGATGCTTTCAAGACAAGAATCAGATCGAAAACAAGGTAAGAAAAGCTCAACTGGAAAAGTTAACTAAGCGTGATCGGAGGTTTACAGTTAAAAAAAAATATGAAAAATACGCATTTGAGTGTTGAAAAAGTTTCTGCAGAATTGGATGAAATATTTTACGTTTAGTTTTCACGTCAAATTGTTCGCCAAGTTCTCTGATTAGCTGGATTAAAGGGGACCTCGTCCCGCAGAAAATTTCTTGGTCGTGCGAAAAACAAAAAGTTTACGCTTTTCGTCGCTAAAACAATGATAAATAAGCTCAAAACGTTTTGGAACAACGTCTTACTTATAGATGAAAATAGATTTAATATTTTGGGTTAAATTGTTGTATAATTGTCAAGAGAAGAAAAAATGAGGAATTTAATCTTAAGAACTTAGTTGGATCAGTTAATAAGGACGGTGAAGATGTTCTTGTGTGAGGGTGCATATCAGCACCAGGACTTGGTAGTTTGGAATTTGTTGATGAAATAATGAATCATGCTGTTCATTTAAATATTTTAAAAAGTAATTTTAAACGATTAGCCCAAAATTTGGTAATCGGAAACAACTTTGTTTTTTATCAAGATAACGATAAGAAGCACACGTTTGCGTTTGGTACCTCAAAAATTGTTCTTAAGCTTAGAAATATCTCCTCAATCGCCAGATTTAAACTCAATGGAACATATTTGGAGATATCTGGTAGCTAGATTATGAAAATACACCATTGAAACGAAAAGCGAACTAGAAACAGTACGACTCGAAGTGCGGCTGAACACTTATTCAGAAATTGCACAAAAAAAGAAAGAAAAAACAATGAAATCTATTCCCAGACGTTTAAAAGCTGTTGTTGATACTGCATGATATTCTACTAAATAATAACTTTGTAAAAAGTTAGATTATTTACCAATTTTTTGACATTTTTTCAAAGTGTACGAAGACTTTTTTGAGATAAAATTTCCGGCAATTTTTGGTTTTTGATTTTTTAAAAATTATGTTTTAATGTTTTATTAAAAATTTTCATGTAGTTTTGTTAAAAATAGATCATAGATTTTATAATAAAATACCTATTCCGAAATATTAATTTTAACCAATGGATAATGGCCATTTTCATTGAAAGTCGTAGGTGTACGAAGACTTTTGAGAGCCACTGTATATTTTTATTTTATTTTATTTTTTCACCAATCAAATTCCTCCTTGAAAAAACTACAAGTAAACTCCCAAAGAATAAAATATTCATTATTATTAAGGGGCCTAAGGACTAAAAAGTCAACGTGATGACACAACTATTTATTTTTTAAAAGTTTGTAACTAAATTTTTATTCAAGCTATTGTTAAAATTTTAGTTATAAATGAAAACTTAAAATCAGAAAATATTAATTTTACAGCATACATGTAAACAGTACAATTTTATTATAACAAACAATAATAACAAAGTTTACTTACTAACTTTACTTACAAACAAAAGTAACAGCGTTCATTCTCTCTTACTGAAAAATGCATATACATTTCAAATATAAATATAAAAGTATTTCCCTTTACTTCCCTTGTGACCTGAACCTACATTTAAAAATTTCAAAAATAATTACCAAGTTTCATAAAAATTCTGGGAGATTTTTTTTACAAATTGAATTTAATTCTTAATTTAAGCATAGGTTCAGGTCATAAGGATTGAATCTAATGCATTCCGAATATTTTTTCCAGAAAATTGAAAATTTTGAAGTTTAAAGATTCCCCTTAAGCAAATACCAGACCCCATAAGCAAACATTGCTTTTTATTTCCCCGGTTGGAAATTAATGTGAAAAGTACTTTTGTTTTAAATGGAATATAAATATAACGGACAGAAATAAACTTACAGACTTGAACTGTCTAAATTTCATCTCTGTGCTAAATCAAAGATAATGTTGTAAATACTGTAACATTTTAAACACAGAATTGTGATTCTCTTAAAGTTTTAGAAAGTGATTTTGTTTAATATTTTAGTTTATATGCTTAATATTTTTGAAGCCATTTCAATAAAAAACAATCGTAATACCTCCTTACATCTCTTTGTGTGTCACTAGAGTGAGTACTAAGCGTGCTCGGGAACTAAGCACTGCGGATCCCGCGTTCGGCAGACCAGACTACCCAATCTAAATATCCCTTGCCAATAATAGAGTCCTCGGTCACAAAAATTTAAATGGACACATTAGGCTTTGAGTGCCATGTACTGAGTCGTTTTATACGTACACAGTATATACTATATTAATGATATTTGACCGCAAAGTACTCAGGGAAAGACCACATTTTTTTGCTTTAAAGAGATAACCACAATTCACTTAATGTAGCAAATGCATTGCTCGGAAATGATTACCAAAAACTATCTCTCACTATTTTTGCCTTATATTTGTTACTTTCTTATGTATCAAAATAGCTTATAATATATTAGAGTCACCATAAAAAAAATTCAAAGGAAAAGCTAATGATTCCGACTTAACTGAAGATAACCCATTTGTCTTCTTCTGTCTCCACTTTTGTTATCAGTATCTTTTCCCGAAATAATACAGCTGGAACGGATTGATGAATGCAAATTCATTAAGATAGTCGGAATTTTCTTGTGTCGTCAAGGAAGCGTACTGGAACGCTATGTCTCGGCACGTAGTCAAGGCAGCAAAATACATCTGCAAATAATGTTTCCAAGAAAAACTAGTGTTATTGAATTTTTTGCTCAATTAAGAGACGGAACTTATTCAATTATGGAACGAGCAAAAAAATATGAGTAATTTTGTTAAGTGTGCGTGTTTGAAAACTATAGGTATTAATGTGTTACAAATAATTCTCGTAAAGAGGGGGGGGGGGGGGAAACCAAAAAAAAACTAACAAGCCAAAAAACTAATTTAAAAAGAGGGGGGACCAAATTGTGAGGAAAAAAAACATTTTTTTACTAATAAAATATCCTTTTTTGTGTTATATATTTCGAATGAAAACAGAAATCTAGAAAATATTAGTTTTACTATCTGCCTTTTTTTTGGAAATAACTAATTAATTTATGCTGTTTCAAAGTCGATCGTCAATGCAGGTATGAATATAAATCTATCCATTTATTATCAAAGATAACCAAACTTTCAAATTTAAATTTCTTAGTTGCCATGGTGAACTAAAGACGTTAGTTTACGAGTCTAATTTTTTTACTAACCTTAACAGATATATATGCGTTATTGTATTCATTTCGGAAAAGCCAGACCTATCATTACATTATTTTGATATCAATAACTTCTATTAAATTACCAGAAATAGTAAATTCACATTTTTACTTTATCTCTTGAAAACTTTATTGGGAGTTCATCATTTTGCTCTTAATTGACTTTACACCTTACTTTTAGACAACAGTTACACCGTTATTTTGAGGCTGATATTGCTCTGATCTAGTCGGGTATTTTCTTAAATCTTGCATTGATTAAATGAAATCTAGTTCAAGTTTTATACTTATATTTTGATCAAAAGTAATAAATATTTTCTTATAAGTATTTTGAGTAATTAATTTTTGACAGTTATAACCGCACTGTCATATATGAAACTAAAAGTCAAAATTAATTGAATTTCTTTAAAAATTATTGGTCTAAGAGTATCACTTCAGTATATGAATCTTAGATATCAATTATGTATATGCTTCTTCTTATCCATTAGCGAATCAAGGTTATCAAATAAAAGGAAAATAAATCAGTAAGCTAGTTTATTGCCTCTTAAAAACACTCATCATTTAAAAGCGTTGCTCATATCTACAGAGCCATCGATTGAAGCACTTTAAGTGCAATCTCTTCTCTCGATGACTTTTTTCCGCTCCACTGAGCGCACCGGAAACGCCGTGCTTCTAAATTATATTACGGGAACACCGCATTTGTAAATGCTTCTAATTAAATTGCAATTGAAATCATCGTGAGTTCAGAAGTTTATGCGATGCTAAACATTAGATGGTGGAAAGAGAAAGGAAAATGGGAAAATGCTAACGGGGGGGAACATTAAATTTAAGGTTAAGGTTGAATAAAAAAAGTTTTAAAATTAGTTATGATCATGTAAAATAAAGTTAAAGATGATTTTCATTCAAAAAATGATTAAAAGATGCAAGTTTAGATTTAAATGTCTTGAGAAAACATTAGCCATTGTGCTGAAACTTGTCTGTTAAGAAAAAAATGCATCGTAGTTTAAAATGCATTTATCACGTTTTACACTGACCCCTCAATTAGTGCGATACAGGACAGTGCAAAATACACTTTTGTGCATATTTAAATACAAAAATTTGCTATTTTCCGTTAGCACTGATTGTGAGCCATACAACTTATGATCGCAATAATGAGTTATAAATTGTACTACGTAAGTTACTTTCAAAAAGTATGGTTAACCCTCAGTGCATGGAATCAGGAAGTACCAAACATGGCATTTATTTACTTTCTCCGCAAGTGTTTGACCCCTCCCCCCCCCTTCCTGCCAGGCTGCACTGAAGGTGATCGATAAAAAATACGATATACCTAAATGTATGTACTAAGTGTCCTGTTATCACGAGTCTCTTTGGCTTAGGCTCAGTCTAAATAGATAATCGATTTTTTTTTAAAATTTAATTATGTATTATTTTTTGATGTAGATTCGGAAAAACTTCTTCTGGGGACCCACTTTATGAATATTTGCTGGTCAGAGACACATTTTTTGGAGAGAAAGAAAAATGCGCGTCCTTTGAAATTTATAGAAGAATCCACTAAACAAATGCCAACAAATTTAAAATCTTGACATCCAGTTTTTGCCCAGTTCTTATAAAATCTGCCTCTTAAAATTCTTGTTTCATGATGAATAAAAATTTAAAAACATTTTGCAAATTTGAACAAGATATGGCTTTGATATTCAATTTTTTTCTGCTCTTTGTTTAAGAGATTCCTTCAAGAAAACGGTAGCCTCAAAGGGTTCCCCAACGTGTAAAGGGTTAAATATCAATTTGTTATTGCAAAATCTCAAACATTATTTGAAAACAAGATCATAGTAATCTTCTTTTCCTTTCAGAAATGTAGAATACTTCTTACTTTAAACTGAAAAACGAAATAAATTTTTAGGTAATAAACATTGCTTCATCCAAAATTCAAGATAATTAAAGGGCTCGAGGCAAGAATGTGATATGCACCATGATGTGAATTTTTCAGTAAGCCAATTTCCTACTCATAAAAAATATTTGTAGAATTTTTAAAGGTATTAATTATTCTATATTCTGCAGTACTAAAACCAGATATGTTTTTATCCAAATGACATACTCCATTGTCATGCTTATTTCAATTTTAGTTATAAGAACAAAGTCACTCCTTGTGGCTTGTCACGTTTCTGCTCCAAGCCCTTCAATATGATTATTTAATCATTAAAGACGACAGACAAATTTAAAAATATCTTCATTAAAAATAAGTATCGTCATTAAAATTTTTAGAAAACAGTATTATACTCTTTTGCAATGTAATTTAAACAACAATTTTGCAATTGCATATATTTTTTTTCCAAAGTCCCCGTGTGTTTTACACTATTTTCAGCTCTTCTAACCTTAAAATTAAATATAAAAAAAACAACAAAGGGTAAAATATAATTCAAGTTAAAATATTTCAGGCTAAAATATTCCTTCTCTAATTTGAAACTCTACTCGAAATCATTAAAAATTCTTCTACACAATGTTTCTTCAGCAGGGAATGCAAGTGTGAGGCCAACTCAAAAGAGATTCCTTAAAAAAAAAATATATAAAATAAAGTGAGAGGAATCAAATTTAAAAAATAAATTAAAAAAAAGAAAAACTCCTCGCTTAAGCAAAGCTCCTTAACGAGAATACGAAAAAAAAAAGTTTCTTTTCCCCCAACCTTTGTATCACGCCGGGTTTTCTTGCCGGAAGATACTAATCAATGAAGCATCTCCTCGTTAAAAAAACGTTCCAAGGGAGGGGGATGGATCCCCCAACCACCAGATAACAACCTCTCATCCAAATTGGTTGTTGATTGCTGGGTAGTGTGGTTGTGTCTTTAAATTACGACACATCTCACACTTACGAAACCAGGTGTGAACACGCCGAGCGTACACTCACGTGGAGGGGAAACTGGCTTTTTCACGAAGATTTTGGATGCTCCAGACATGTGGAAGGAACCAGGATAGGATATTTATTTTTATGCAAGAGTTGCTTGTTGTTTCCCCAGGTGAACGAGATGGTTTCTAAAGTGCAGTTCACATGCAGCGTAATGTATACAAAGATATCTGCTTTGATATGCATAGCACAAAGTGTTAGTTTTTTTTTTTTTTAGCTCAAACTGTATACATGCGTCGGGGATCTTCTCCATTGCGGAAGCGGCTGGAAATATATTCATCGATTAATAATTCTGATATCATTACTATAGTGGAACCCAGATTTTACGTTTTCCGTTTCATACGTTATCCAACTTCAGACGTAATTTTCTGCTGATCACTGAAAGATGATGTAAAATATTCCGGATTTTACGTTATCCCGCTTCAGACGTCATTTTCTGCTGATCTCTGAAAAAGGCTGTAAAATATTCCGGATTTTACGTTACCCCTTTTCAGAAAGTCCGCTTCATTAGTTTTTCTACAAATATATCAACATATTTTTTTGTCTACAAGACTCCAACAATTTTTTTTGAGCAATCACGATTGCTTATTGCTTTCATTTTACTGTTTTTGGCGTGCTATCATTTTATTTTCCCACCGCCACCCTCCGCACCATCACCGTCGACGGGCTCCTCACGATGCTGCTCCTCTAGCGAAAGCCGTCTCAAGGTTGCATCCATGTCCTACACACACGCGCATACATACACAACTACACAAACACATATGCATACATACAGGCACCTACACATACACACACGCATACGTACAGACACCTACACATACACACACAGGAAAACATACACACAACTACCCACACATTCATGCCTGCACACAGACACAAACACACACGCCTACATATACACACTCGTGATTGCGAAAAACATAATTTGAATTCAAGATGTCAAAATTCAAATTAATTATTTTTTTTTGCTTCGGATGATTATGATGAAGACGAAGAAGAAATCATCGACGGTGTTCCCATAGCGAATTCAGCAATTCTAGCATAAAAACTCTAAACTTATTTCACTTGTAAATGCCAAATAAGAAGCAAATTTGGGGCTGAAAAAAGGAAAAGATCGTGCTAAAAATGAAGTTATATTTAAAACAAGTTAAAAAATTACTCATTTTTCCAACTAATTCATTTGAAAAGATACAATTTTCAAAAAATATGATTAGATTTTTAATACGGCCCGATTTTACGTTTTCCCGCTTGGAACGTTTTTTTATCACTGGTTCGACAGAAAATGTAAAACCGGAGATCCACTCTCAATCTCCGGAGGCAATGAAAGAGAAAAAAAAAAAAAAAAAAAAAAATCTCGAGTAGTCTTGAGCACCTAAAGTGGGCATCATTTAGGTTTCTAATTAGGTTGAAATCGTTTCATCACCAGTACAAATTAAACGATTCATGCCAATTATATTTAAAAGGCAACAGGTAAGAAACAATTGAGATTTTTGTGTGCCGTTCTCATGAAGTAGTACTTGAATTACTACTGAAACCAATAGTCGCAAAAAAATCTATATTCTTTTAAACTGTATTTCCAAAAGTAATGGTGACCCATTAACCCCATGTCACATTCATTACGACTTTTAGATACATGTTTAGCAGCAGAATTCCTAAATTGTGTTTCAAAAAGCAATGTAGATGAATATTGTAAAATTATTTCGTTAATGTTTCCCTTCTTGTAAAAAATAAATGTATTTTATATGTATTGATTATCGTGCAAAAGAATTGAAATCGATTCCACTCAAAGTTTTTGTCTACCGCTGTTGTACAACTGTTTTATTCGGAAGCAATTACTTTCTTGCACTGCAGTGCTTTAAAAAGTCAACTAAAAGCAGGTTTTTCCTCAGACTCGATTGTCACATATACATATGAATCAGTGTGAAGCAAAGGAATGTAAGTATACATTTTCCAGTTTTGGAAAAAAAAAACGCGTTTAAAGATAACGTCCTAGGTAGGCTTTTATTGAGTTTTTTTTTTTTTTCTAAATCATGCTGAACAGCAGCACCTACAAGGGCTACTAGTACTATCTTTTGCCCCAAGAGAGGTTTTCCAACTATTTGTACTGGTTATCTTCAAATTTTTAATTTTGCCACTGTCATCCCTTTGCTTCTCAGTGCCTTATATGAGTTTTAACTTCTGAAAAGATACTTAACAATTGTTTTATTAACTAATATATGTAATAACAAATTCTTGGCTTCCGAAGTTGAAATGCCATGGGCAGCAACTATAAAGTTAGGTTAAAACTTGTAGTTGCAATTTCAACGATAGCTAAAAATCTAATGTCTTATTGTGCATAAAACTCGTAAGTGATAACCAAATTGTTTCATTATCGTTAAAAATGCAATATTATGCTCCAAAAATCCAAATTAGGACAAAAGAATAAAAGTAGACTGCAACCACAAAAAACATATTTTATTGATTTATTTATTAATTTTATGATTTTAAAGAACATGCGTGAAGTTACTTTCCTGCTTAAAAACATGTTTAAAAGCAAGTTTAAAGCCCTTTTTTTTTACAGATAAGCATTGGCCGATACAGATGTGTAGGAGTTAGACGTTAGCGTCTGACGCCCAAAGAAGAGGGTTCGAGACTGACTCCAATCCAACTTGACTGCAGTAAAGGCTCTTTTCATGACGCAGTAAACTGACAGCGTCAGTTCGTATTTTGCGGCAAGTAAAAGGCCCCTAGAGTATTCGTTTTGGTTTGAATTGGCAAAATTAACTTAATTGTATAGTTTTACATCGTCCAGATGCCTAGATCTGGTGGGAAAACTCGGCGTAAAAATTCTCATGGAAATGACATCCGCAGATATTAGTCCCACATGTAAGAACGGTTGCGGATCTCTGTGAAATTGCACCGGTTTGCGAATGGTTAACAGCCACTACTCAGACCCATAAGAAACACGCAAAAAAAAAAAAAAAAAAAAAAAGAAAAACATGGATAACTTTAAATTCCTCAGATACGTCCTCGATATACGACCTCAAGGAACTAAAGCCAAGTTCAGAAGCTCTGTGTTACATTAGTTTTTACAGAAAATCATTATGGAAAATAATTAAATTTCTAGTAACAGAACAAATGTATGATTTGCGATATTTATTTTTTTTATATATACCATGCTGTTTGGTGTTACTGAAATTCACAAGTCTACTAGACGTCCATTACAAAGGTCAGAAATATGTTTTGTTTTTAATTTAAAAGCAAAAATACTACCTAATTGTCAATAAAAATATCTTGTTAATTTTTATTATTATTATTAACTGCAAAGTGAGCCTGAAACCCTTCAAATAAATGTTTTTTCAACACAATTTTTGAAGTGAAAGCAAATTGCATTTTTTAAATATTTGTAATATGAGTGGCTTTAATATAAAACTCTTTTGGAAAAAAATAATTTCGCAATTTTATTTATGAGTGACTCAGTTATGTTTACGTGGATGGGTACTTAAAAGTTGATGAAAGAAAAATCTCTCAACTGTTTTAATGGCTTCCCATTGGCTTCCGCTAGATAGGAAAAAATAAGCACGAGCAATGTTAGAAAACAAGAGCAGGCAAGCACTTTTTCTATTTTGTGCAAGATAATACTTATACTGAATAACATTTCGCCGAAAATTTAAATTATGTTTAGGTACCTTTAAAACAGAAATAAATTGCTGAATATGTAATGAGTTTTGCAACTCTACGGGAGGGAAATTATTTCTTCGTTGATGTTACAATGAAAATATTTTTTGAAGCTGTTTTTTTTTTTTCTTTTTTTCTTTTTTTTTTTTAATGATTCTTATTTTTTGTAAACGTTTTCTGTTGTTGAATGCCTTAAATCAGCGTTGAGAAGTTTAAAAATCCTTTTTATTTATTTTATGTGAGATTGTTCTTAACATGCGGAAGAGGTCAGAAGTTATCTAATAAAACGCTTGAAGAAAATGTTGGGTAAACTACACGAAGTAGAGTGCATTATTTTGGGAGATGACACCAACTCATTTTGACAAAAAACGTAAATAGTACTTGAGAAAAAGTTAGCTAACTGTAAATGACAGAAAGTTTTCTTCAACTTGTAAGAATCTTTATAAGAGAGTGTTTTATATAAAGCAACATTTTATTTCAATAAAAAAAAAAAAAAATTTAAAAAGAAGTATCTTAGCAAGTTCTTTCGTTGTTTGTATTGCTCTTCTGCTGAAATTATTTAATTTTATTCATAAAACTTTCAATTACGTCACTATTTAAAAAAAGATAAACTTGCAATTATTTCCTGCAATAATCTGGAAATGAGCTCAGCATTAACCAATATTTTAAAAGTTAATGAAAAACCTAATTAAGCTAGTGTTACACTGCATTTTGAGAGGAAGGCAAGATTTTTTGGGTACGTTAATTTCCTGCCTTAGTACGATATTTTTTAATGGAGAAATACACTTTGAATATAGTCCTTTAATACCGGTGCAACCTGCTTATTGACTATACAAATACATAAACTTGTAACTTTGTGCTTGGGATGATGAAAGGAAAGGTTCTTCAATAATGAGAAATTTCTAGCGATATAGAAAGCTCACCCCGGAGATCAAGATCTGCAACCTACAACTCATATAGTTTGATGCATTGTAAAATAGTAGAGACAAATATTTTTTTAGAGGTAATCATCCATTAGATGCCCTTCATGAACAAAATGAAAACGGTTCTCATTTCAGAACGCATCAAATCCTGTTGCAATTCAATATAGGTTTAGTTTGAGAACATACAGAAATACAAGTATCCTTTATAGTATAATTGACTTGTTATGTTCCTGGAGTACCTCGTTCTAAAGTAAGTTTTCGTAGGTTGGACCACTGATAAGAGATAAAATGGAAGAAGGACTTTCATTCGTGAAGAGAAGACATCAAGTCACGTGGTAATCTTCAAAGCAAAGCATTGGAAGAAATGAGGTTTCTTCCGCTTGTTTCACGCAAAACCTGTCCAACCATTCGTTGTTGTTGAGCCACGTGACTTGGACTCTTAGCTTCAGCTTTTGCTAAGCCTATGATTGAACTAGCTCCTTCCATTTACTAATTCCTGCTATAAGGTTAGACCAAGCAGTGAATGAAGATCTCATAATTAAAAAAAAAAAAAAAATCAAACATATTTCTTAGAGGAATTCTTACTAGTAATTTTTTTCTACGGATTTTCAAGAAGAAAACAATCTTAAAATACTCTGTGTAACCACTGACTGGTTGGGGTTTTCAGTCACTGGGTTAATGCTTTTTTTTTTGTTTCCATTCCCCGAAAAACATAACGCAGAACCGTGAATGTTCGCCCATTTTTTGAAAACACTTAAGTAAACCCAAACCTGTTTGTATTTGTAGGATAGGCATAAAAAAATCGCATTGAAAATTTGTTCAAAATTTCACGAGTAGATATAAAAAATTGTTTTTCATCACAGTAAAAAAACTATTTTTTATGCGGTGGGTAGGGACTACATTAAAGAAGGCTCACGTAGAAAATAACCCAAAAACTTACGAAATATCTAGGAACTGCTTCTTTTGATGAACTCAAAATCAACCCAGTGACGATAATTTTGCCGAATAGTCAGACAAAATTTTCCGAATAAGGAAATTTTGGGAGGTCACAATGACCTTCAATCAAGGGCCCATGTCGTCACTTGTACATACTATATCTACGATTTAAAAATAGTTTTGTCAATTGAGTCCCAATCTGGTTGACATGTTCATATATCGCACAAAAAAATAAATAAATAAATAAATAAAAATAAAATAAATAAATAAAAATGATTTGAATTTTGTCATCTTGAATTCAAGTTATGTTTTTCGCAATCATGAGTGTGTGCGTACATGTAAGCGTGTGTGTTTGTGTGTGGGGGTATGTGTGTGTGTTTGTGTCTGTGTGCAGGCATGAGTGTGTGGGTAGTTGTGTGTATGTGTGTAGGTGTGTGTGGGGGTATGTGTATGCGTGTGTAGGCATATGTGTTTGTGTCTGTGTGCAGGCATGAGTGTGTGGGTAGTTGTGTGTGTGTGTTTGTGTATGTGTGTAGGTGTATGTAGGTGTATATATGTATATGTGTGTAGGTGCGTGTATGTATGCGTGTAAGTGTAGGATATTGACGAAACCTGGAGACGGTTTTCGCTAGAGGTGCAGCATCGTGAGGAGTCGGTTGACGGTGATGCTGCGGAGGGTGGCGGTGGGAGAAATCAAAGGAACGTCATAAACTGTCAAATGAAAGCAATAAGCGATCGTGATTGCTCAAATAAAAAAAAGGGACCACACAAAAACAGGTTTGAGTGTGTATGTATTTTTTTTTTTTTTACTGTCATGTGCAAAATGACAGTTTGTTTTAACAATGTTATGAATTTTTCGAAATGAATTTGCTCTTTAGTTTTCATTCACTGGTCGGTTGAACCCACTTTAAACCTAATAATAACAGCTATGGCCAAACGGAGTATTTTTTTTTTTAAATTGGAAAACCTACTTTATTAGTTCCGATGAGTTTATTTGAAATACCTTAATCAAATCAGCAAGGTCTTATCATAAACAAAATATATTTTTTCTTCAGTTCTTCGAGTAGTAGTAAGTTTATAAATTGTTTTCCTGATGAGGAAGCCCATTTTTCAGCAGCAACAAAGCGAATTGCTTTCAACTACTTCACTTAAAAACCAGAATATATCTGCTTAGAAAGGTCTTGGGGAGGGTGGCCCAAAGCGGGTAGGTTTTCGAAGAACGCTCGAAAATTGTAGTTTTTGTATTTGTATCGCAATAACTTCTGTTTTATTTCCTAGCAGGGTTCTTGAACTTCAAAATAAAAAGTCATTTTTGTATTATTTTACACCCAATATTTATTTATCATAATATTTTACAAACATTTGAAAAACCCGCTTTGCCGTACCAGGAGGCCCAAAGACGGTAAGCTCAACTAATTGTGATTTGGTACATTTGCCAATCAAAAATGAAGTTATAAATGATTAAAATAATCGACTAGCTACCTGCCGTTACAAAAAAAAAAGTATAAAAAGTTGTACTTATCCATTATAAAGTCAGCAGATTTGTTTTTAAAACATAAAGAAATAACTGATTAAATTAATAGAGTAATTAATTGCCATCGTAAAAAATAACTTTTTTTAAAGTTATATTTATCCTATTTAAATAGAAAATGTAAGTCAGCACGCGAGTCAAGAAATTATAAATAAATATATGATTAAATCCTATACCCGCTTTGCCCGAAGCCACGTTTTTTATTTCAATAATTATAGCCTGAAATTTAAAAAAAAAAAACAAACAAACGAAATGACTATCCTAGTTTGTAGGTGGATGGTGTCAGAATAATGTAATATTATTGACAAAGAAAAAATGGTGATCTTCGACTAATCACAAGTTACAAAACTTCTTTTTTTTCGAAATGTATCATTTTTTTAATTATAAGAATGGTTGCGCTATGCTATTTCACTGCTGCTTCACTTGGACTGATTAAAACTCGGGGGTATTCATGTAAAAACGACATACGTATTCATCGCAGTTTACACACCATAAGGGGAGCATACGAAGGCCTACCCACTTTGGACCACCCTATCCTATTTGTTTTGTTAATTATAGTTTTTTTAACTTAAAGGTGGGAACTAATTAAAATTTAACTGGACTCTTTAATACCCAGTGGCGGATCACCGAATAGGCGCATGAGGCGCTAGCTGGGGCCTCCAGCAAAGCAAGGGGCCTCGGAGCCGCGTCACTTCCTCAAAGATGGAAAGTCAAAATTTTGAGTGGAAAATGCTCAAAACTCCTGGAAATTGACAGTTAGTCATGGATTTTAGGCGCGAGTTGATTGCTCCCTATAGGGCCCCCTGCGTCTAAAGGGGGCCCCAGGCTTCAGCTGTCTTCGTTTGAATTTTTCCGGTAGAAAAAATTTTCTTTTGAGAATTTGCCATGGAAAGTCAAAATTTTGAGTGGAAAATGCTCAAAAGTCATGGAAATTGATAGTTTGTCATGGATTTTAGGCGCGGTCTGATTGCTCCCGAAATAGGGCCCCTGCGTCTAAAGGGGCCCCAGACTTCAGCTGCCTTCGTTTGAATTTTTCTGGGACAAAAACTTTCTTTTGAGAATTTGCCATGGAAAGTCAAAATTTTGAGTGGAAAATGCTCAAAAGTCCTGTAAATTGACAGTTTGTCATGGATTTTAGGCGCGGTCTGATTGCTCCCAAAATAGGGCCCCCTGCGTCTAAAGGGGTCCCATACTTCAGCTGCCTTCGTTTGAATTTTTCTGGGACAAAAACTTTCTTTTGAGAATTTGCCATGGAAAGTCAAAATTTTGAGTGGAAAATGCTCAAAAGTCCTGTAAATTGACAGTTTGTCATGGATTTTAGGCGCGGGCTGATTGCTCCCAATAGGGCCCCCTGCGTCTAAAGGGCCCCGAGGCTTCAGTTGTCTTCGTTTGGATTTTTCTGGAAGAAAAAACTTTTTTTTTTTGTGGAGATGCCTTGGAAAATCATAATTTTGAGTGGAAAATGCCCGAAACTCCTGGAAATTGACAGTTAGTCATGGATTTTAGGTGCGGGCTGATTGCTCCCAATAATTCCCCCTGCATCTAAAGGGGCCCCAGGCTTCTGGTGGATTTGTTTGAATTTTTCCAGAAGAGAAATTTTGACTTTTTTTTTTTTTTTTGTATGTGTATAAGGTTTAAAGTTTCAAAATATATATTTGCTTCTTTCCTCCGGAAAACTTCATCTAGCATATTTCGCACTCTACCGTAACTCAGCACTTTTTCCGAGGTCGGAGAATTCCCCTTCTTTCTTCAAGGTCGAATTTTGTCCCTGAGATAGTGGGGTGTTAGATAAGAAGTAACAAAAGGAAAGGCATTTTTATGGCACTAAGACAGGGGGTTGGGTTGACCTTGGAAAATCGCCGCGAGAAGTGTTCTGTCCGGTACATTTCTATCCAATTCAGTAGTTCAGTCAGTGAGTGTTGTCTTGTAACAGTGTTGAGAATCTTGCTAGTTTAATGAGAGAAAAAAGCATTTACAAAAATAAAACAGCCCTGGGATTTAGGTGAGCAATCACACTTTTTTTTTCTCCAATGCGTTTTTAAAAACGAAATTGTTTCAAAAGAGTCGGGAAAAGTTCTTTTTGAGGCAATGCTCCTACGCAACATTCTTTTTACGATGCTGAATTTTTCTTGCTGCCGAGCAGGGCTGCGGAGTCGGAAGGAAAATGGTTGACTCCGACTCCAAGATTTTGAAACATCCGACTCCGACTGCGGCTTTTTTATTTTTTAAAATTTATTTTTTCAAATCCCCCCCTTATGGGAAGGGGGGAAAACTCCTAAATAGAGATTCAAATATTAATTCCTTTTCATGAAATTTTCGCGTTGTATTTTATTGTAAACCTAAGATGCATACAACGTTAGAAATTCAATATGAAAATCAAATTATCCAGTAGGTGCGATTTCTAAAGTAAGATTACTAAAAAGTCCCATTTTTTAAAAAAATGAAAAAGATTAATTTGCTCCCCTTTAATGTTTAACAGATGCTGATCGAATCATGTGCTTTCAATTTTTGAAAGCACTGAGAAGAGTGAGAGAAAGAGTTTTGAAAGAAAAAGAAACTTTTTTGCTAAGTCAAAAACTTTTCTTGAGAGGTGGCACCCCTCCCCCTCCCTCCCGGTTGGTACTCATCTGGTGGGTGACACCTCAACTTAATTTCAGAGTTTATAAAAATTGAGATTCTTTAATTCCGAAAAAATTACCCAATAATAAATCTTAAATTTCATCTTAAAAATTTCAACAAAAATATTGCACTATATTGCGGAGAGAGGTCGTGTATATGTACGTCTGGAGCAAATTTTACACAAAATGCTGCGGTATACAGCTTTGTACGAATAGCTTTAACTGTACCTACATTTCTTGGTTCAATTTTTAATTTTAATTTTTTAATTGACGGCTTAAGAATTAACCTTAATATGAAGATTTTAGGATTAATTATAATTACTGAGTGTTATAAGCAATAAATCATATACTAATTTTATTTTGTACTTTTCAGTGTTAACCAAGCTTTCTTAGATAAAATTTTTAGAATTAAAAAAAAACATTTAGGGGAGAGTGTTGTACCTTGGGGCACTGCTAATTTCTAAGAATCTATTTTTAGCAGCCATGTTTTTATAATCTCTAATAGTAACCTTTCACCATAAATGGTGCCATAGTAAAAATCAGCATCAAATGAGTAAAATTGACGATTTTGTGAGAGAAAGAGAATTTCATGACTCAAAAATAGATATTTTCTTCCTTTTCATTTCATTTTCCGTCTTTGTATGTATTTGTAAATTCAGTCAACTGAATTTTATTCTGTTATAAAAGAGAAGTACTTTCATTATTTTCTCATAAGCAAATTATTTATAGTGCTTCTAGATTGACCATCATTTTGGTTTTCATTAAACCACGTGGTGATTGTACCTTGGGAAAGCCAAACATTTTGTACCTTAGGACACGTTCCAAGGTACAACATATGCATGGTTCTTAATAATTAAGACATGGAACATGGAACAATGTTCTAATCTTATATGTAGTCTTTTAAACAACTTTTTCTTTTCTGGTGCAAAATTGGTTCAAGTATAATAAGGCTGTTTCCTGAATCATGAAGACTTTCCCATAGAACAACAGGATGTGTCCCAAGGTACAATAGGATGTTGAACCTTGGGGTAGCTTGGAACTTATACTTTAAATGGTTGGCCACATTTTATTTTCAAATTGTCTGAATTAAAAAATATATATTCTATAGAAGTATGTTGGGCTATTTTAATGTGACTTTTAGATTTTAAATTTGATTCAAATAATTGACGTTAAAAATTAAAATATGAAAAGTGTTCCAAGGTACAACATTATCCCCTATATTTTATCGGATCTTTTTTATTTGTGCCTTCGTACCAACACTCTTTCGAATTTACCAAGCACCCTGAGAAGTTTCTCGACTTGCTCAAGCGATACATGCATTCATTTTACTATTTTATAACAGAGATCGAGGTAAAAAAATATATTATTTTTATTTCAAAGTGATTATTTAGAAAATGTTAGGCAACAAAATTGTTTGCTGACAGTTGCTATCAGTTAAATTAAGTTAGAAAATAAGCAAACTAGGAGACGGCGTAGGTAGCTGTTACAGAAAATTCGATAAACAATCAAGCCAGCTGGTTGCCACAATGAGTTATTTTCTTATTAGTAGGTATTTATACATGTAACCAAATTAATTGGTAGTTAATTTTTCAAAAAATGCAAGGAGAGTCAGGGAAAATTAAAGAAAAAAAAATGAAACCCGGAGTCGGAGTCGACATGTTTTCGAACGACTCCGACTCCTTTACCCTAAAATGAACCCGACTCCGACTCCACAGCCCTGCCGCCGAGTTATGATTATTCCAAGCCGTCTTTTTTTGTTTGCAAGTTAACCGTAAAAAAAAAATGCTTTCTTGCGCACAAAAGTAAATTTTTAGTTTGTTTTCAACTGTCGCGTAGGGTGTTTAAGTAGTTATATCATATTAAACCAAGATTTGTGTTCCTTGAATAGAAGACATGATTTTTCCTAACAGAAGTTACTGATATTCGCTGATGTTTTTTTCTCACGTTTCTGAGTTAACGTAATGATTCAACAGGGGTGATTGTGTCCCGGTATTTTACCGGATTTCCGGTATTTTCATCTTGAATTCCGGTATCTTCATCTTCGAAAATACCGGAACTTCTATATTTTCAGAAAAACTCATTTTAGTAAAATTTAGGGCGATATTTGATGAAACGAAGAAATCCAAATTGAAGACATTTGGTATAAATATAAAGCGTAAGCTACGGTCATGTTTTGTAAACTGGGGGAAGGTAGAAAGAGAAAAGGGATAAGAGCTTCGACTCCTGTCTTTGTTCTTTATGGCAGTTGGAGGAATTGATCGTATGCAAATATTTTCTTTATTTTATATTCTGGTTTATGATCTTTATCTGCGTTTGTTCTGTTGTTATCGAACTAATTCTAATTATACTTTATCGTTATTAATATGCTCCTCGTAAATATAAATTAGTTTGTTTAGTTAACTCTTACTTTTCATTTCGTCACTTTTTTTGTTTGATAAATTTATTCATTTGAACTTTGCATGTTCTCATTTAAAAAATGAGGTATCTGGATCAATCTGAAGATATTGGCTCCATCGATGCAGGAAAGAAGAACAAGTTTAATTGGGAATGGTTAAACAGAGTGGATTCCTACAATGAAAAGATGGAAATATAGTGTAAAAAAATTTATAGGGCTGGATTTTGGTTTTGTGTTTCTTGCAACAAGCCCTTTACATATGCTAATGATGGTGTGAAGGCATTATTGCAATGCAACATTCTTCTACAAATACTCATAAAAGAAACCGGGAATCATTAAAAACTGCTGGTGTATTAGGCTTTAGTGTATTAGTAAATGAATGTAATTAATGGTTAAGGATTCAGTTACAAAGGAGGAAAATTAAACATTCTTTGAAAAATTTTAAGAAATGAGAAAAATTAAAAGAATTTAATTCCCACCATGCACATGGACGTATGAAGTTCAATTAAAACTTCGAGTTTTATCCCCAACAAATAACTATGTATCAAAATTATTTATATACATAATATGATGTGTACATACACGTAATGCATATATATGGCCATCAAAACACTTTTTCTTCTTGGGAAAAAAAGTTCAGGTATTTTTTCATGGAGTTACAATCACCCCTGGTAATGGTGTTGTTTCGGTCAAGTTGATACATTGAGTTTAGATCTAGTTGAAACCGAATTATACTTAGGCTCACAAATTTTAATGGTTATTTTCTTTTTCCAGAAAGGCTTAGAAATGACCCCCCCCCCCCTATACACACACACACACACACACAAAAAGAGCATCCAGGATTCGCATTTGAATTTCGACTTCTTGAATTCAAATTACGCTTTTTACAATCATGAATTGCGATAAGTACCTACACGTTGGGTTTCTTGTTTCTACAAATGGAAGAGAATGGAAATGGTCAAGAACGTTACACCCGTCATATTATGACTTTGGATTTTCTAGAATTTGTAATACGCATTAGCGGAGTACACGGGGGGGGGGGGGAGAAGGGACACTTGTTGACCCGGGCCCGAGCCTGATGGGGGCCCAAATAGTAGGGGTAAATAATATGGAGGGGGCCCGTAAGAGTTTTATTTGTGATGGATCCCAAAATTTCTGTACACCCTCCTGGTAATACGAGACATATCCACAAAAAAGAAATGGTGATTCAGATGCGGTAAAACAGATGAAGAATTAATAGCCATATCGACCTGTAGGTACACTTATAATAAAGATTATTTGCAGTGTATAACGTTATGTATTTTTATTTCTTATCAATCTCAAAAGATGGGAATTAGTAATCTTTAAATTTTGTATTTAGATGGATATTTGCTGTTTAATTTCATCTAGATAAGTTTTTTGTTCTGAAAAACTTAATTTTACCCCAAAAAAGCCTTTTTTAAATGCCAAGTCTGCTTGAGCTAAGCCTCAGACAGTGGCGGTATTTTCAGCATTTCGTTGGGGGGGGGGGGGGGGGTCGATTTTCTTGAACAGGATTTTCCTCAGTATGGTATAAAATACATATTGGTTAACAGGAAGTGATAATAAAATGGTTTTAATGTTAAGAATAATAAGGCAATTTTGATGTTGAGACACAAAAGTCATCTTTCAAATGACTGACCTGATTGAAACAGTCAAAAAACAATGGAAGCAAGAAAGTTATGTTAAAAAACACATTTCCTTCAGATTCCTCTCTTTAAAATAACCAAAAAAACTTTTTAAATTGGGCTAGTATTTATTTTGCGTCATTAAAAAGTATAGTCGCACAATTCACAAAACAGTTCTTCTTCCCTCATGCTATAAATTTAACTTATAAGTGTAATATTTTCTTTTTTGTTTTCTGTAACCGATCTACGTAATAATGAACTTAAGACCAATGATAAATGTATCTCATCAAATCCTGTCTCAATTTCTTGAGAAACTGAATTGATCATTTTGTTCGAAAATTGCTAAGTTTCAATTGTCAATCCAAGAATTATGATTAACGGATTGAAAGTTTTGTGATAGAGTGTAGCATTGTTCAAAAAACGCTCCGCAGTATAAGTACAGTAAACGAAAATTCAAACAAAGTCAAACCAATCAAAATATCAGATTTCTTATCATTGAAAAGGTCGCTTTCCAGTAATTCGTCCAGGGGACTTTTATAGATTTAACTCTTGAATACCATCGTGTGTCACTCAGAGATTGTCAAGAAAAGAGCATCAGGATATATTTGTAGACGTGAAAGTATTTTTTGATATAGGATGTTTTTCAAAAAGAGCATAGCTTTACAAAGTGTTTCTAAGAAAGCATATAATACATCGAGTTACTAAAATGTGTTTCTAGTACAAGGAGTCAATGAATACTTACTAGCTAAACATTAAAATATAACATGAGCATTAAAATTTATGTAAAATGACATGGAGTTTACGCGTAAAAATTGCGCGGTCTCAACACTGTACCGGCATCTCATACAAGATGCCCGATCATATAGACTACGCATTTTTGACATATTTAACCCATATGAAGAGACTACTTCTTTAGTTAAGGAAAATAATTATTCTAAATCAGTTTTTTCTGTTCTGAAAATGCAGGCAAATGATTTTATAAGTTATCTTAAATGAATTGACCTTTTTTTTATTATTCTGAGCGAAAAATTTGGGAGTGCAACCGCCCCTCTCACCCCCCTCCCTATTTGCCGCCCCGGGTCCTCAGACGATTTGTAACTATGACTACGAAAATTTTGCTCTCTAAATAAATAATAAAAACAGCCATCGCCATGGTTATCTGAAAAATCAGAGCAACATCAACTTTGGTCAAGTAAATAATCAATAAGCAATTCGTGATTGCTCAAAAAAAAAAAAATATATATATATATATATATATATATATATATATATATATATATATATATATATATATATATATATATATATATATATATATATTAATTTGAATTTTTGGCATCTTGAATTCAAATTATGTTTTTCGCAATCACGAGCGTGTATGTTTGTGTAGGCGCATGTGTGTGGGTGCGTGTGTGTGTACGTATGCATGTGTGTGCGTGTTGTGTCTGCAGTGCTGTGTGTGTAGGCGTTCGTGTGTGTGTATGTAGACATATGTGTTTGTGTCTGTGTGCAGGCATGAGTGTGCGTATGTGTGTATGTAGACATATGTGTTTGTGTGCAGGCATGAGTGTGTGTATGTGTGTAGGAGTGTGTGTTTGTGTCTGTGCGCAGGCATGAGTGTGTAGGCGTGTGTGTGTGTATGCGTGTGTGTGTAGGACATGGACGCAACCTGGAGACGGTTTTCGCAAGAGGAGCAGCATCGTGAGGCCGGTCGACACGACGGTGGTGCTGGCAGAGGGTGCTGGCGGGAAAATAAAATCAGCGTAACGCCAAAAACTAGTGTTGCCAGATGGTCAAATCCAGATTTCCCTAATTCCCTTCCAACTTTTCCCCAAAAAGCGATGTTTTCTATCAAAATTCCCCAAATTCAAAAATTATTTTTCCACTAATATTTTCATAAAATGAGTTGACTTTCTCTGATATTTTTGTCTCTTGAAAAAATTTTTTTTTTCCCCAAATAGCCAAATTTTCTTATAAAATTCCCCAACTTTTTTTTTCTTCCCATTTTTGCTTTTTTTGTCTTCTTTATCTTTATCTTTTTTTTTTATTTTTACTAATAATAAAGTTGAAAGTCTCTCTGTCCGGATCTCTCTCTCTGTCAGGATCTCTATGACGCGCATAGCACCTAGATCGTTCGACTGATTTTCATGAAATTTGGCAAAGAATTAGTTTGTAGCATGGGGGTGTGCACCTTTAAGCGATTTTTCGAAAATTCGATTTTGTTCTTTTACTATTCCAACTTTACGAACATTTTCCCGAGCAAAATTTTCATAAGATGGACGACTAAATTACCAAGTTATCATAATGCGGAACCGTGACGTGGGCAAACCAATTGGCGAGAAATTCATCATGCATTATTTGTAAATATACAGGGGAACCAAAATACTTTTAATTTCCTACTACGGGCAAAGCCGTGCGGGTGCCACTAGCCATAAATACAAGACCGAAAGATAAGAAATAACCTAATATTTTCTTTCAACTCGCATTCACTTACTCTGCTTCTATATGTACATTTAAACTATGATTTTGTACTAAGAACATTCTTCATCACACTTATTTTTGCCTGTTTCACGTATCAACTAGTTACTCACGCAGAACTATTAATGCGAATTCCGTAGCATAATATTCCACATAATGCGAAATGCGAATTCCATAAAGTTGAGCAAAGCTACGCCAGCGCTGTTTGATACAAACAACATAACTACCAGATGTCAAGACGCGAATTTAAATACGAAAAAAAAAAAAAAAAAATTCCCCAGGTTTCCCCCAAGGAAAAAATTTTTCCCCAAAGAATTCCCCTCAAAACCCAATCTCCCAAAATTTCCCCAGAGAACACCAGATTTCCCCAAAATGGGGAAATTTCCCCCAATCTGGCAACACTGCCAAAAACAGTCAAATGAGAACAATAAGCAATCGTGATTGCTCAAAAAAAAAAAAAAAAACCTCAAATGAATGAAATTACTATAGAAATATTTAAAAGAGCGTAATTTGGAAAAGATAGCCATACTTTATTTACATTAACTAAATCAAATTTACTTTTAGCATCTCACTCGAACAAAATATTTTGTAAGATCTTCTTTCAAAACAACCCTTAAAAACTTCATTTCGCTTAATTACTTCAGCGCAACAGTTTATTCTTTTGTGTATCTACTTGACTCACGTTGAGTATAGTTAATAAATTTCGAGAAGAAATTTAAGATATTATTGTTGCGAATACATTATCTCTACAAAGGTTTGAAATCATTATTTAATAGGAAAATAGTGCTTGTATCCGATGAAATTTTGATTTGGTACGTAACCCTCGTAACGAAAAATATAAAATAACAAATATAACAAAAATCAAAATGTAAAATGTGTCTAAACTATAACCGGTCTAGCCTATTAAGTTATCCTTTAAGTATGGATTTCAATATACTGTACAATTTTCAAGAAAGAAACAAAAGCAAATCTCTCACGAAGGTTTTCATCAGATTTTAAATATCCCGTAAAGTTTGTCTACTGTTGTATTTTTGAAACTATACAGTTTCGAAAATTGGGAGGGGGGGAGGAGGAATTGATCTCTATCTATTGTTTTGAAAAAAAAAATCGATTAAAGGCAGTCCCTGAGCTCCATCCCTTACCCTAACGTCAATAAATATAACCTATAATCGTATTTTTAGGACTTCAATTTCAACAACTTTCTGCTGAGACCCTTGCACCCAGGGCCGGATATATAAATTTCAGACCCCCTACAACAAAATTTGTAGGCCCTGAGAAGCAAGCAGTGTATATTTGTAACGTTAATAAGTCTTAGAGTGCTAGATTTTTTTCAGTTTTTTCTTCAATTTCTTGGGCCGTAAAAAGACCAGGTGCACCCCCGCACTACGGGGTCTGCGGGTGTGCAGATCCGGACCTGCCTGCAGCTGCACCTTTGTGCCCCCTAACATCATCAAAGAAAGTCTAAAACTGCGTTTTTAAAACTACGAGTTTAAAATTTTTTCCCGGGGGAGAACCCCCGGACCCTCCTCTCTCCTTATTTTTTCTATCCAATTAAAGGTTCTCTTTCACCTCTCTCTTTTTTTCTGGCCAAATGAAAAAAACTCCCGCTCTTAAGATTTTTTTTTTCTCTTTGGTTGCGCCACTGAATGATGCGCATTGAAAAACAGAGGAAAGCTGGGATTTTGCTAGATGGGTCTGAAATCGGGGTTCGGATCTCACACCCTGCACTACCTAAATTACCAAAAAACAAAGACAAAAATTTTTCGCAGTAAACTTTTTTTGTCAGAAATATCGTTGTTTTTCCTTTTTAAATAAGAATATATCCCCCCCCCCCCCCCAAAGCTTGTTGATTCAAAAAAAGATGATTTTTTTGCATTGTAAATATAGGAAACCATATCACTTTCGTTGTGTCAATTAAAGGGGGGCCTCCGGATAGGTTGCGCCTGGGGGTCCCAAAATCGCATGATCCGCCACTGTTAATACCTCATGCAGTTTGAACGTATAATTGAAGAAAATCAGTATATACAAATGCGGAAACAAAAAACAATTCACATACAGCAATTTAAAGAAAAATACATATTGGAAAGTTGTAAAATACCCGACGATTGATGATTCCATCCCTTGATGTATAAATCAAGAATGATTACCGCTAAGTATACTCACTGATTATTTTCACTCATTCCAAAAGATTTTTGGTTGGTGAAGATAAAGTTTTCCCTGCATTAAAATATGATACGTATTTTATTCTTATACTGCTGACAAGAAAAAATATTTTTAAAAAAATATTGCTTTGCTGAATATTTTTTTTTCTTTTTCATTTATTTATTTTATTTATTTGTGTTTCTTTTTATGTTCTGTGGTTTATTATGTTTTACGAATATTTTTCTCTATTCCGAATGGGAAATTTTGTTTACAGTATTCAGAGAATAAGTTGGAACGGCGTGAGATTTATTACTAGTTTTCATGCAAATCCTGTTACCAAAATAGGAATAATTTACGTCCATCAACTCTTCATATCTTTCGGCGCTGCAAAGATACATTTCACGCATTTTTTGTCTTCCCTTTTTTCATCATATTTTGAATAATGCATGTCATGTTTTTGTATAAATATGTATGTGGGTTTTTAGTATTCCTCAGACTTCAGTCAATTGTTAACATAAACTAAACGACTGTTGTAAATCATACGGTTTCCGATATGGATTCAATTGTAATTAATGCAAAGAGTTTCAGCAGTAAATTAGGATAAATTTTTCGTAAGCGTTTAGTGAACAATATGGTTTTATTTTTTTGTGATATATCGATTTTGTACCGTATCATTATTTGTGATTTTTTATTTAACTTGATGTTTGGCAACACCAGAGCTAGTTAAGTTGCATACTTGTAAAAAAAAAAGTTTTGTCCATGTTGTCTTGTGTCCGTGAGTGTCTTTTTAGTGAGCTATTATTCAGGTAAAGTATGTTCTATCACAATCAGTAGAGCATTATTATTGTTCAACAAGTTATTTTAATTTTTAACATATTTTGTTTAAAGTTGAAAATAATTGCTAGACGTTTATTTTTTTAATTAATTATTTTTTTTTATGTACATTAAAATTAAAGGACGGAGTTTTTATCTTGGATTTTTCTGGTTACCCAGGTGGCACAAGTAACATTTAAACGTTTCATGAACGTTTCAAAATATTCGGAACAACGTTTACCACCGTTTCGTAAACGCTTTTGAAACGAAGCGGGCTACCTGAAACGTTATATGCATGATAACTTTCGATCAGAAATTCAGCCGAGAAAAACTACATTAATCCAACCGATGGGAGGATCAGCCCCAAGTTCTTTGCGTTGTTAACAGGTCGCTCTTACCAACTAAGTTAAAATTTTGAGATGTTATACACTAAAGCTAAGCGTAATAAATAACAAAATAAATTAAAATCGATGATTCTATTTTTAAAAATATTTTTCTAAAGTTTCCCTGTGATTTATTATGTTAAAATTAATATCATGTTCCCTGATTTTTAACAGCAACAGAACTTGAGTTTTGAATCCTGCAATGAGTTTAGATTATATAAGGTGTCAGAAAAGTCCTCTAGACATTGTAAAAAAAATATATAGAGAGAAAATCAACATATATTGTCGTATGAATATGCGATTTGCGCCATAGGACTTCACAAATTCAAGACTATTTTATGACATTGGAAAAAAGGAAAAATTGTAATGATAGGTAAGCGCTCTATCGTCACGGTAAGAAACACGAACGTCATGTGATATGTTTAATCATTGTATTAAACAGAAAAATCTTTCATTACCGGAGTTTAATATGAGTATCATTTGTGTACATAGGATGAGCTTGAGTACTGTTTAAATGTCGTTCGAGCACACACATTAAACTGTGGCAATGAAAGGTATTTTTTTCTGTTTAATAAAATGATTAAACAACCCCACGTAACGTTTTTCTACGGCGATACAGTGATGACTTAAAATTACTTTTTTCCCCTTTTTTGCGATGTCATAAAAATTATTGTTAATGTGTTAAGGCTCAAACCGCATATTCAATATTCATCCGACTATTTGTCGGATGAATATGATAATCTCTGTGATATATAATAAGTATGATATATGAATATGATAACATCGACCTTTTTATGAATTTCTAAACTGTGTTCGGACACCCTGTAAATTCATTTACACTTGGATTAGAATTCTGCAAAAGAAAATGAGTCCTTAAAATGATATTTTTCGGTCCCTGTAGATTCAAACTCACAACTTTCTATTATTGGCATGATTCTATTATTTCTTATTATTAGCATGATGCTCTCATCACCTGAACCAATAGCATTGAAGCAATGCGTTAAAAAAAAAAGTTGGTTTGTTCCGCAAAAGAACGTTTTTTGTAACTGATATTTAAATAATGGTTTTAGTAGATGCGATGAGCTATTTATTGTTTTGCGTCACAAAATTCGTGGTTGTTAACATTTACATATTTTACTGCTCATGTAATTTTAGATGTCAAATATGCTGCTCGTTTTATTTCCTGAGGTACATTTTGCCACTAAAAATGGTCTAGAAAATTCTTTATTCAATACTTTTTAAATTATTATTCTTTTATTAGTTCTGAATTATAATATTTTCAAAATGTTTGTTGTATTTGAATTTTACATTCATTTTTCCATCTTTTAAGCCCTTAGTTCTGAAAATGTTATTAAATTTCCAATTAAAAAGCCTTGTTAGTTGGAGTTTTTAATTAGTTTTTAAAATAAATAGTTTTTTTTTTTTTTTTTGAATCTAAAAGAGACGTAATTTGTTTTGTTATATTGTTTCAACTAATGAAAATAATTATCTGAAATACTTTGAAGTCTAATTTAGTGATGATGTTGGCGTACGGAAAAGTACGAATGATTTATTTAGAAGGAACTTTTTTTAAAAAAGTCAACTTGAACTTTAAAAAAAAAATCCTGGTTTCTAAATGATGAATTTATTTTGAGTAGTTAAATGATCCTTTTTATAGAGAATAAAAATTTGCTCCTGTCGTCATCAACAATGAAACTCACGCCACGGCATGATAATTTTATAATATTTTTGGTAATGTTTAAAAAAGTACGGAAAGGCTTTATTGCGACAAGATTGAACTGGATCCGGTCACTTAACTGTTTTACTGGTAAAACCGTCATTTCAGGTGAATAAAAAAAAAGGAAGATTGGTCAATAATGAATGCTATATACTGGAGTAAAGGGTTCATCCACAGGAGTTAGGGTTAAAATTTCAACTATCAAATTATCACCAAACAGGCAATTGCTTCGTTCAAATGTAGAAGCAATTTTTACCCGTCATATCTTGACGGGCGATTTTCTAGTTTTATATAATGACCATTTTTTTCTACAAAAAAAAAAGGACAAAATGGTTTGAACAGTACAGTTTGTGCTGAAGTCTACTACTAGCATTAAGTTACATCTACTGCGAGGTATTAAAGCATTTTTTAAAATTTTAATTTAATCAAAATCACAGACATAAAGTTTTTATTGAACCAATTTTGTAAAAATTGCATTTAACGTGTTGATTAAAGTATGCAATTGATGATCAAAATTCAAATAATGAAAATATGAATATGTAACTGAATTATTGATGTCAAAACTGCGTATTTGATCTTCAATCGGCACTTATTGGCTGAAACGTACATGTGATCTATTTTAAGAAACTTTTAAGGCTACTTAATTGGAAGCGAATATGCGAAGCATAAATATGCCAATTATCAGACGCATTTAGGTTTATACGATGAGAGAAGTTCTGTACCTAATATGTGGGCAGTTTTGAACCGGAGATAATTGCAGAAATCCAGCTTTGCCAGCTCACATACCATTTCGAAGGTCAAATTAAAAGCATAGTTAGCATTTTCAAAGCCGGAGCTTGTCAGTGGCTTTTAGCAATTTTAGCCCGAGGCCGATTGAAACGCGGGCTCAGTCCCTCAGAAGCTTAATCAAATGGCTTTTGTAGTATCCAGCTATCTATACATACCTGTGCTTTGTGAAGTTCTGAATGGGACGGTGTGTGGAAT
Source organism: Uloborus diversus (assembly GCF_026930045.1). Classification (NCBI taxonomy): domain Eukaryota; kingdom Metazoa; phylum Arthropoda; class Arachnida; order Araneae; family Uloboridae; genus Uloborus; species Uloborus diversus. The sequence goes on from NC_072740.1 coordinate 69,665,382, forward strand.
TATCGTAGCCAGAATCGCGTGAGGACTAATTGCTTGTTTTGTCTAATCGGAGGATATTGATTGCGTCCTGCTGCATGAAACGGTATAAGCTTCCAATACGAAGTTGATTTAATTGGCGATTGAATTGCCTTGTGCTATTAGTTTATCTTCTATCAAAGGAAACATTTTCTTTCGTTTGTTTAATGCTTTTTGATGTTTTATTGAAATATATCTAATGGTGTGTTTTTCTGCTGAACAGCATACAAATGTGACACTGTGAATGTGCACTTAATGCTGTAGAATAAGCTTCCATTATGTTATCGGTTTTATTTATTTCATATCTCTCTTTCTCTGCTTGCAACTCTAAAATAATCCTACTGTTCATACTTCCATTGAACTGCGTAGAGTTATTTGAAACTGGGATACATTATTTCATGCATTTATTGCTTGATTGAAAGTTAGTTGAACTAAAGTTTTAATAAAAATACATCCCACAGAATTAATATTAAATCTCTTTTTTTTCTGTAATTTATTTTAGACATTTTGTTCATAAAAATCTCAAAACTCTCATTTCTACAAAATTGCAAATAGATTCATTAAACTATGATCGTATTAGGTATCACAATTTTGTTTAATTTTATTTATTATTTATTTATGTTTTTTTACAGATGAGATCGAATACGGTGGTCATGAATTAATTAAAGAGACGAAATAGCCTGGAGAAAAACACGTTTAATTCTACAAAAAAGAATTTTCCTCCTTTTTAGAATAGTACCCATTAACATGTGTGCACCTGTCGGGTAACTAGCTATAGTAACTATGCACGGATAACTAGCTTTTTTTATACTGGCTACAAAGTCCGGTACTTTGTCTTGATTTCAGAGCCAATATCCTTTTTTTTTTTACATCTTCATCATCCTGGAACGTCTCTTCCCACGTAATGCCTCTTTCAGTGGACCAAACAAATGGAAATCAGGAGATGCTTATTCGGGGTTATAAGGGGGGATGGATATATTCGGGATGGATAACACAGTATCTCCCAATCCAGATTATGCATTGGTTTTACGCGTTAAGTGAGCAACTTGATGACGTGCTTTCTCTTGATAGAGAATCACATCTCTCCTCTTAGATCCATCACATTACTGGCCTCCACTTCTTCAAAAGTATATCTGTGAGATAGTGGGTATTAATTGCACGCTACAATTAAAGTTTGAAGTGAGGAAGTTGAAAATTAAATAGACCGGTCGAAACATTGTTCGTCACATACTGGTTTTCAACCATTTTTGAACTGTTGAATTTACTTGTTATAATTTTAACGGCTCATACAACTTTTATCATGTTCCAAAGTCAATATAGAGTATTCATTAGCTGGTTTTTCACCTTCAGATATCAAAAGGAATCACAGAACGTTTTTCAACTAAAGTATAGGCAGAGAAATGCTGTTGAATCAATTGATTCGAACTCATCCCAGTGATGCCACCTTACCCCAAATGTATTAAATTCTTACCATGAACAGTTTTTTACCCGGCCAGTTTGTCTCTTTAAATACTGAACGACCCTCGTATATAGGCACAAAAACCTATTTTGCCTGTTCTGGGAAGAAGAAGGTCTTTTTAGAATATCTGTAATTTTTTTACAAATAAACTTATGCATCGAAACATTTGAAAATTACAAACTAAATATATATATTAATTTGATATTAATTAAAGCAGTTACTATTTTTGAATATTGTCCGCATTCATGTGTATTTTAAATACTCAATTTTCCTTTTAAAAAAACAAAAAGACTTTGACTACTTTATCTCAAATCCTCTCACAAGGATGAAACACTTTATGTGGATCCCATGGCACAGTGGTCAGCCTCTTTTACACCAAAATATTCATAACATACCCCCTTTACAAAATTTCTAATGTTTCTAAAATGCTTCTTCGCTATAGATTGTCCACAAATGTAACTAAAAGAATCGGATGAAGAATACAAGCCCTTTTTACCAGAGCCGTATACGGGGGGGGGGGGGGGGTCTTAGGGTTCCCCCGAAAAGTTCGTTTTAACATTTAAATGTTCGTTCATATTTAAATATTTCCAAAAATATTGTTCCAAAACTCAAATGTACTTCATATGTATATTAATTGCATAAAACGCTTTCATAATAGATAACCTGACGACTTGAACATTCACGCAAATAGCGCAAAGCTCCGCATGAACGTTTTTAAACCCTCCCTGAAATTATTTTCTGGTTACGGCCTTGTTTGTTGCCATTTAACAAATTTAATACATAGGCTACAAAAAATTATGTACACTCATCTACCGCGAGAGAAAAAAACCCTGTACAGATAAAGCACCGTTATAAAAATTGTGCTGCACTGCGCAACTTTTGGAGATTTGAAATTCAGTTTCAAATCCAAATGTAATTTGTTCTCAATATAAATTGAAAATGCAGAAAAAAAAACATTAAACTTTAAAAAGATCGCACACACATTCACATTATATGTATATATATATATATATATATATATATATATATATATAGAGAGAGAGAGAGAGAGAGAGAGAGATTGTATGCGCAGTAACTTATTTTTCTTGTTCAATGAGCTTGTTATGTTTTATACATTGCATACGTATTATCTCAAACTTTCAAAAAACTTGGATGTGTCTATATTGAATATAAAACCTTAAACCTAATTCAAAATATTATTTCTAAGTCCATCATGCAAGATAAAAAATCTATCAAAATATTTGATTTTGGTAAATATTTTTATTAACGTGAAAGTTGCGGAACCTTGTCATACCCATTTTCGTTTTTGACAGCGCATCCATCACAAAGATGCGTATAGCTATAACGCTCCAAGTTAAGCGCTTTTTCATATAGACATTAAGCAAAGAATTTTTCCAAGAGTTATTCTTTGCGGTTGCTTTGATGGAGTATGAGAAAGATTGACGATCTGCTTGAAGATATGAATCTCAAATATATTAAGCAAGTTTTTCGTAAATTATACATTTGGTAAAATTAATGAAATATGATTCTTAATTATAGTATTAATCTATGTAACATGAAATCAGTTTCGCATTCTCCTACAATGAATATACTAATAAGTACGACATAAGGCTAAAAAAGAAGTGTTAAATTGTATACACGCGTAATAAACTAAAGAACATCGGTTTTATTTTTGTTTGCTTTTAATTTCTTTACTTTTATTCCGTGGAGTAAAATAGGAATAACATACCTGCCAATTTTTCTGTTTTTTACGGGAGGCTCCTTCATTTTTTGAATTTCTCTCGATTGTGTATATAATGAAAGACCTTGCATTTCATTGTATTTTGATGGATAGTAAACATTTTCTATTTTCCCCTAAATAACAATGAAAAATGTGATATTGCTGTGTGTCTCAAAAAAATAACCTTTCCTACTCATTATAGCCCTCCTTTACCTCGTTCAGAATGATTTTCCTTGGATCGCTAGAAATAAACTGCTGTCAAATTTGAACAGTTCTTAAAAACTAATACATTTCTAGGCAGCGAGGACTAACTTTCTCTAAAGTCGGAGTAAATAAAAGTTATACATGTAAGTGAAAATATACAATAATAGTTGTGTGTGTAGAATCAATAAAACTAAAAAAACTTTCTTGAAGGTGTTTTTTTTTTACAGAATTATGCTACCGTGGACTGGTAAACGGCAGTTTTTAAGATAGTTGAAAAAACGTTTTTTTCATTCCCTACAAACACGAGAAAAATGATGGAGTTTGGAACTATTGATGCTTTATTTACAGCGGAAACCAATTAATCAAATTTGCACAGCAAAAATGAAGCGAAATAGATGAAAACAAGCCTCCCCAGGTTAGTATAGTAGTGCGTTACAACAGAGCAAAAAATATCTTGCACCTCAGAAAAACTTCAGTCTTAAAGAAAAACTTTCAGTCTCATCATACGTGACATGTTTTTCATAACGCAAAATTTTTAACTAATTATCCTATTTTCGAAATGGGCTTTTCAGATTTCATGAAAGTATATTCATTGACGCAAACACAAATTGCTAACTTAAAGGTATGTAATTTCATCTGAGCCGTAAAAGAAACGTTAAGCGTCTAATGTGATTAATGATTCAGTCATACTATTTTATGTTAGTTTTCGTTAGTTGGCACTAGCGCAGCCAGAAATTACCTTCCATGGGGTGAGGGTTTGGTCAGATCAATCTTTATAAGGAGAAAAACAGTCACATTAGGATTGGCTATGTGTGTTAAAACCACAAGTCACAAGGGATTGTTCCGCAACTCCCCTTCGCCCGGGGATTCCCTGGGAGTTTTTTCCTACATTTTCAGTTTACGATGTTAGCGCCACCAGCATGTCTTTTGCAATGATTGAAGAAAACTTACTAAGATAAGGATCAAAATAAAAAAAATAATAACGCATAAGTCTTTAAGTTTTTTTAAATGAATTTTCATTTTTGATTCAAGTCTTTAATAACAGCCTGTTGTCGTCGCGCGATTTTGAATAAATCACAGCTTACTAAAAATATGCTTAATTATTAAATTACATATTCCATGTTGGAACCAATATGTACAACCATACTCTTCGATGGTGAGCTAGTCTTTCATTTTATAACTAGCAGTACCCGCGCAGTTTTGCCCTTAGTACAAAATCAAAAGGTCATTTGATTCACTTGTTTATCTACAGTTTGCGTCGTAATGCGTTTAATATTTTTTTCTTCATATTTTTAGCAGATTTAAAGACTTGGAAGCCAGCCTTAAAAATATTTTAAAAGAGGAAAGAAGTTTCCCTTTTTTGCTTAAAACGTAAAATAAGAGATTTTTCCAAAATTAAACATTTAATTATTATTGCTTAACGTTTTAATAGAAATATTTTAATAACTTACGGAACACAATTCCATAAAAACTAGGAAAATGGAATCAGACGACTTTTTCTTAGCAATTGAAATACTTCAATTTAAATCCTTTTTAATAAAAAAAAGGATTAGATCGCAAAAATAATTAAATTTTTAATTTTTTTAAAACAATATTAAAAAAAATAATAATAAATAAGGAAAATCAGAAAAACAGTCAAAGGTAGTAGAAATGTAACCATGGTAACATACAAAAGTTAATTTCCGTTTACGAAAATGAGTTCCATTTATTTTTAATTTTGATTTTATTGCTTGAGGTAAGCCTTGGATCGTAGTTTTATTTAAACGATTCCTCTACTTTTAATTCCCGTCTTCGAACAAACTTCATCTTGTTAAAAAAAATTCCAAACTTTCAAATAATTTAAAACTTACAAATGCGAATGAAATATTTGCTCCCCTTTTTCTCAAATTAATGTGAAATATAGGCTTAAAATTAGAACTTAAAAAAAAAACAACAAAATTGAATTTTCGAAAAATTGCTTCGAGGTGCACACTCCTATGCTACAAAATAATTTTGTGCCAAATTTCATGAAAATCGGATAAACGGTCTAGGCACTATGCACGTCACAGACATCCAGATATCCGGATAGTTGTAACGTGTTTATTTATTAATAACTCACAGTTTCGGAACTTGCAGAAATGTTTTTTGAATCTGGTAAAATATAACCATAGGTAATAGCTAAATGGAATATTCAGTCCTAAAATCGGATTTTTTTCCCTTTTTAGAATATGCCTGTAAGATATTCTCAGATAATAAAAAAAATAATCCAAAAGCTTAAGAAGAAATTAAATTAAAATCGTAAAAAGCAGTTAACCTTTAAAAGAACGTCTAAAAAAACAAAGCATCCAAACATTCATGTCATTCTTCAGAGCAAAAGTGGGAGTAAATTGTTGCCAGGAGTTAGACAACAATTAAAAAAACACATTTAGGTATTCAAATTAGAAAACAACGCAGCAGGCAAAAAATATGTAAAATTAATTATGAAAAAAGAAAAAAAATGAAAAATAATGTAAAATTAATCTTAAAAAATGTTAAATGGCAAGAAAAAAGATTTAAAAAAGGCTGAAAAAGAATTAAGAAGACAGAAAGTAATCATAATAATAATAAAAAAAACCTAAACATAAAGGAAAATGCTAAACGTAATAATAAGACCCATTTCTATGTTTACGATTCGCTCTCAAAGAGTTTCTTTAAAAATTCCAAAGCTTAATAGAATGCAAAAAATATTCAGGAAGACACACACACACAGCAGCATTATTGATACCCTAATTCTTCATGAGGCGATAAATATTGCTTTTAAATTTCACATTATGGGTAAAATGGCGTGAAAAAAAAAACTATTCTAGCACTGCCGCAAATAGTTTTTTTTTTTTTTTTGGTGCTAAGATTATTTCTAATTACAAAGGTTTTTAAACTAAAATATTGTCTGCTAAAATCATAGATTACAAGTATTTTGGACATGGAAAAGAAAAAAGTTTACAAGCACTGACGATTTTAGTACATTGGAGTCTCACAAACATTCGAACTAATGTGGAATATAAAGTGGGCGAGTTTGCGAAAATGCCGGATTATAGAAATACACGCGTAACAGGTTTTTCGTGGTTTTTTTTTTCTGTCCGAATATGGTCAAGTTTTCCAGGTTTCGCCGAATTGCCGAAGCCCAGCTCTAGGTTTCACTTCTGTCGTTGATAAAAAGCTGCTTTTTCCACAATTATATTAAATCTAAGTTCATGTACAAGTATTTTTAAAACTTAGAGAAAGGTACTGCAAAAAATGTATTTTTCTCTAAGTTTAAAAAAAAAAAAAAACATTTACAGCATTTTTTACATTTTTTTGCCAAAAAGGTGAAAAAGATGTAAAATTTGAAAATAACGTAAATCAGGTTTAGATTTTAGAAGCAATATCATTTTTATGAGTTTATATTGCCAAAAATTTCCCACATTTTAGTAAGTGGAATAAAGTAAGTGCCTTTTCTATGATTAGACAAGTTTCCTTTGAGAAGTAATCTCTACATTAGGCAGTGAGAAGCAATGAGATGTAAGTGCCAAAATTAAACATTTGGAGATAATCAGTACAAGTGATCATAGAACCTCCCCTCTGTTTTAGGGCACGCGATAATACCAGTAACTCTGATTGGTGCTGCTATACATCATGATTTAGAAGAAAAAAAGTCAATGAAATCCTAACTAGGGTTTGAATTTGACACGCGTTTTACTTGAAACTTTTAAAGTCCACTTACATCTCTTTGCTTATCACTGCCTCATATACTATCTAGTTCATAAATATTTTTTTCAAAACCCATTGCAGTTTGATTAATTATACTGAAGAAAAGGTATTCATCTTGTCTATTTTTTAGGGGGGGGGGGAGTTTATAAGTGTAAAAGAAAGTTAAATAATCGAATTAACGAAAATGCTTTCACCATTGATATGTATTTTTCTGGAGATTTCATTCATGATTAAGGCGTTTATTGGCAATACCAGCTCCAACCTTAATTTTTGAAAAAAAAAAAATAAAAATCATGATTTGATACTTGCTGGTAGGTGATACCATGAGCCAAAGTGATTTGGAATGCCAATTGGGTCGTAAAGCGCTGTCCAAAATAGGTTTCCTTTGAAAAATAGATCAATCAGTGTGTGTGAGTGTTTTGTCTCTCCTGTAAAAATTTGAACAGAAGAATGAACTGCTTTTGATACTAAACACCTTAGATACAATCTTCAGTATCACGAAAAATGTTAGTGAGCATAAAAGAACTAAAGCATTTTTACCATAGGTAAGCATTTTTCTTACGGGAAAAGCGATGTTTTGTTCGTAAATGTTACTTAAGGAAAGCGCAAATTCAAATAAGAGGGTTCATATTATTTCTTAGAGAAAGAAACTACGCTAAGCTCATAAATATACCCATTTAGAGCTTTATGGGTCTTCCATATCAATGCTCTGACATTTCACAACATTACGCAGCGTCCCCCGAAATATTTATTTCAATTAGGGTACATATATCATAAAGCGATGAAGCTGCAGACAAAGTGATATGATAAACGCAAAGTGCATATGATAGTAGTTCAAAAGGTTATTCAAACTAATCTTCTTACTAAGGCCTATGGTGATACATTTGACTTGTTTTGCTAGTAGTGTCTTCTGGATCGAATGCTTACGCTTTCTATCTCCCTTGGTGCCGGCATATTCCCGTAAGAGGCCTTTTGGAGAGCATTTAGCCACAAACCATAAAAGCCTTTTGTTACCAAGGCAACATACAGTTCGGTAAAAATAATAGCGAACAATCACAAAAGGAAACCGACCTGTTAACCGAAGAATGAGTTAACAGAGAAAAGTATGATGGATTAACTCCGAAATGAAGAAAGATCTTACAATCTTACTTCGTGGTTAAGCAAGTCTTTTGATTGTAGTTGACATTACTCGAGTATTCTATAATTCGCTTTATTTGGACAAATTTGGATAATTTATCTTCCATTATACTGGAGACATCTTCATTTAAAACATGCATGTAAAATAAACATTACATATGAGGCAGTGAGAAGCAAAGACATGTAAGTGGACATTTTTTTTGGAAGTTTTGAGTAAAACGCGTTTAAATATAAGGTCATAGGTAGGCTTTCATTTAAAAGTTTTTCTAAATCATGCTGTTTTACAGTACCTAGCAGAGCTACTAGTACAATCTCTTGTCCCAAGAAAGTGGAGAGGTTAACCCACCATTTGTACTGGTTATCCACTTACATCCCTTTGCTTCTCACTGCCTCATATTAGGAATGGTACCAATGTTGCTGCACCAGTTTTAACTCATCACAATGATTTCACTCCATAAACGGAACGGTGACAGGTTTTTGTCATTTCCATTTAATGCAGCTAAATATGCAGATTGTTAGCAGAAAGGTCAAAAACGTTTACCTTTACGAAGAAAAATATTTATCATAAAATGAACGCTCCAATGTGCTGTAATAACGTAGCACACACGTGGTGCTTTATAAAAGTTGATCTCGTCCTTCATTTCCAGATACATTGTACTGCTAGTTTTTGAGTAGCGCATACCGTATCGACTTTGACTTAGGAGGAGTTTCAACATTTTGAATATTTATGATGTCTGCTTTCGATTGTTCCTAATTTTCCTGTGTTTTACTTCAAATTACTGCATCTACCCTTCTTTAACCGGACTAGGTGCTAAAATGTTACGAATGTATTGCCTTCGATGGCTGTCACAAGAGTTAGAAACAATACTGCCGTGGGCAGGCAAAGGGCAGTAAGTGCAAATTTTTCATTTTTTTAACATTATTTTCATGTATTGTACGTTAGCTTTATTGTACAAGCATGCTTATTTTGTTTCCAGTGAAATAAAAGAGTGAAAACAAAAACAACATCAAATTCTAACATTTCCCTTTTGATAGTTTTGAATCCAAAAGCGTTCCTTCAAAAATTTCGATTGAACGACACCCGACTTAACGATTTCCTCAATTTAATGATACATTTCACTGGTCCGGATTTGACTGCATTGAATGTCTATACTTCTCGGTTTAACGATATCCTTGATTTAACGATAACTTTTTCCAGTCCCTTGACAATCTTTAAATCGAGGTTATACTGTATCTCGAAAAATAATTTCTGCAGATACTGCCGTTTACCCGCTCAGAGCAAAATATTCCACAATTAATCTAGATATAATGTACTAAGTAATGTACTAAGTAATCTAAGATTTCCATATTAAAATTAAAGTAATGAGGACATGTTTTAATCAAAAATCAGATGCATATGTTTCGAAGTTACAAGAAAGTGTTTTTTACTTGTAGTAATTTCAGAAATGAATTTTGTGATTCAATAAATGTATCGGGGGGGGGGGGGGGGAGGAATTAAGAGATCACATAAGAGTTGCTTTATTGTTTTTCTTACTTTTATCTTTCCAAAGTAGGCAAAAATAAATAAATAAATAAATAAAACGTTGGCACAAACCCGTAACTGTTCTTACCTTTTAATGTATGGGTTTTTATCTACTTAACGCATGATGTAACGCAATTACATACCATTATTTGCGTAATTTTTACCCTGGTACACGTTTAGGGTGTTTTCATTGTTTTTTAGAAATCGAACAGTGGTGTAAAGATCTACGTTATCAAATAAATATTATATATATATATATATATATATATATATATATATATATATATATATATATATATATATATATATATATATATATATATATATATATATACACATTTTTTTAAGTGTTAAAACTGAGATAATCACTATTTTCTGGCATAGTACTAAAAATGGCGTTTGGTTGTATTTTTGTGTGTGTTTTTGTCAATTTAAGACTGATTTTCGTTTTAAGTGGGGTATTATAGTAGTTATTGTTTGTTATTCTCTAGCTGCGTTGCTCGGTGTTAAACAGTTTGTCTAGAAATAAAAGTTATGTCAAATGACACATGTTAAACAGTCCGGATTAAATAAAAGAAAGAAGATAGGGTAAAATTTCCCGTCAACGTATAAGAAAAAGCAATTACATGACTCAAAATTTAAATTAAACTTCTTTGGTTTTTTCTTCTTCTTTTTTTAATTCTAAGAATTCTCTCATTGCTATTCATTGGCGTAAACATTCCGTTTCAAGGATTTTCTGACGAAAACCACACTATTCTAATTTTCTAACCCCCCTCGGGGAAAACCCCCGTATTGTTTTACCCCTCCCGAGGCAAAACCCCCTCCAAGACAATGTCTGTGCATAAAAGGACCTCTAAGCCAATTTTTTAAAGATTTGAATAGGATGTGGAGTTCTATAAAGGACATACACACACACACACATACATACAGTCATTTTTATGTTTTTATATTTGTGTTACATTTCATAGATTTGTGTTATACTTCAAAATTTATTTTTTACATCTTTTATAGATTATTTACAAACTAATTGCTTACAAATATTGGAGATCTAATATGATGAATTGAACTAAATATTGTAATTACAAATGGCACTTTCGAAGAAAATGATCCATATAAGCATTTAATCGATTTAGCATATATTTCGTCTTTTTGTGTCTAAAAAAAAAGAGAGAGAGAGAAAAATGTTATGTCCTTCTTTCGTCACTTAATCACAATCCATGAAATCCTTTTGTTGCCAAGACGACAAAACATCCGGGTCACAACAGCAGAAAAATAAAATCCACAAAATGAAAACCAATCAGGTGACCGGGGGAGTGAGTTAACTGACCAAAGAAGAGGGATAAATAATCCGAAAAAGGTTCCCCTCTGGCCAACGTAATTGAGTGGAGAAAAGCTTAAAGTCAACTAAAGAGTGGTCATTGCGTCGAAAACTCGTATAGACATCAAACGTCAAAATTGTCCGATTCACTTACTCCAGCTGTTACACTAGTCAGCGGTTCAGACTTTTTCAAAAGGGGGTCGAAATAAAATTAAAATAATACAAAAGTTTTAGAGCTATTGCCGTTGAAGTGTTATCTTGTACTACTATTTCGCGAGAAAAGTGACTAATGGTTTTTTTTTTCCAAGAGTTAGTTTAATACTTTGTCAATAGTTAAGGAGTCATTTTTTTTTCTAAACGAGGGCTGTTTCGTTTGGAGGCGTGACCGTTTAAAATTTCAGTTTTGATAAAATTTGGCCCAGTAATTCTCTCTTGTGCCTTTTAAAATAGTCAATCATTTCTTTATTGAAAATAATTCTTGCCATAGCTATGGTGAAGTTTTTGCTCAATAAATTCTGTTTTTTTTTGTGCTGCAGTTGAAATACGGCAAATTTGAACTTCAATGTTCGGACAACTTCAGATAGTTGACAAAGTTTTCTTTTCATATTTGGTGTATGCAATGCTACTATAAAGTATTTCATGGCATCGTTCAATAACTAATGAAATGAACCCACAAATGAGTTTTTGGAAGTTCGACGAACGAATTTGGCAGACTTTATACAAGTGCCTTACTTTTTATCAGCCAATATGTTTAAAGATCATGTTAAAAGATTATGATTACACACAATTAATTCTGGCTGCTTAAAACAATTTTTCAGAAATGACAGACTAAACTTAAGTTTTCATAAATGTTACCATTTTCAGAGATAATTATCTCAAAACTTTAAAATCCTTAATTTGATCATATTTATGACAGGAAGTGATGTAATTGTTCACAGCAAGAATTTTTCTTCGGCCCTTTGTGCACCTTTCTCAGTTTTTTTTATTTTAAATAAGTACTTGAAAATGGTAAGGATTGTAAAATCTTGATATTTGTTAGAAATTTCTAGAAAACTGCTTTGCGTTGAAGCAAATATTTTTGCGTAATAATTATCTTAAAATGGTTTTGAAACCTATTGAACAATTGAAAGTTGGCACTTGTATGAAGTTTGCCAAATTTTATCCTCGAACTTCAGAACGTTGCCTACGAAGTCCTCATTTTATTAGTAACATTCTACAACTTCAGACAGAAGCCGAGAAATAATCATGTTTAAAGCTTTATAGTAGCATTCTTTTCTGTCCTTTAAAGCGTTTATAATTTATTTTAACACTGTTTATATTATAATGTCAATTTACTATTTTAATTTTTAATTTTATTATCACCTTTTTAATTGCATGTTTAAATTTAAAAATACAGTTGCACCCTGACGCAAAGCTTAATTTTTAATTGTGAGGCTCCATCTCCTGCTCGGTTCGCACGCCAACAGCCATTAACTACGACGACTCGATCCCCAACCAGTCTTCAACTGGTTAGTGATGGAATTTTGGCAGAGTACTTAGGAAACAACACCCATTACAAGGAAAGAAGAATCTACGCAGACAAGGAAAAAAATTAAAAAAAAACACGAATGCAAATCCCAACGCTTTTTTGTCCGAAAATGAAGTGCACGTGAACCTTAAAAGACAATTTTTCATTGACGGGCGGCATACAGTTACAGAACGTGCTAGTGTAGCAAGAGAGAAAGTAAAGATGATTCACGTCAAGAGTCCGCTACTACTGACTTTGCGGGATGGGTTTCGAAAAGAAGAAAATAAATTTAAATTTATTCTTGAAACAAAAATAGCTGATATGACGTGCTTAGTATCAAAACCAGATCCATTTGAGCTTTTAGAAAATATTTTCCTTCATAATTTGATTTTTCTTGGTCAATACCGTCGGGATGCAAAGCGAATTCGAATGAATCCTTCTCAATCAGCTTGAAACCGTTGTCAAAAACAACCCAGGTTACATCAACATTTTTATTACAACAAATTGCATCAATTCACACTCTTTTCTTTTTATTTATTTATTTATTTACATTCAAACACAGTAGCGTAAACTTGAAAAACTGCCTGAATTTACTTGTAATTTAAAAGAAAATAAGGGGAGAGGAGCCCATTTTAAAATTTTTATGACCAGTTGGAACCAAGTTATATTTTTATCTGTTAAAGTAAGTCGTACACCATTGTTTATTCAAACGGAAGTTAATTCCTTTGAAAAAGTAAGCAGAAAATGCGTTTTTTTTTCTCTGTTGTGAAATTTACAAAAATGGATTGGGATGGCTTTAATTGTAAACGCCACAGATGATGTTTTCGTAAATGCAGAACGAAGTGGGGGGAAAAGAACTCGTTCGCAAACTCTTTTTTCGGCAAACTACTATTACAATATAACTATACGTTTAAGTCAAGGTACTCATTACAGCAGGATTTTTTTTACATGAAAGCTGATGGGAGCTTTGTATATTTAAAGAAATGTTACGCTATTTCCACATGAAATATGTTCTGAAACCCATAGGGCTGCTGCCTTTTTTTTCTAGAAGTTAGCCCAGCAGCTAACTGCAAAGAAAATTTTTAATTTAATTATGTAATTAAAATATGATAATTAAATAAAAAAATAAACTATTAAATCTTAGTAGAGTTTACTATTATATGATATATCTACTTAAGGTGTTCCGAAACTTGGGCTTTCTACTAATAATATTGTTTTCTTGATCGATATCGATCATCACTTTGCAGAAACGGAGTGAAAACCAGCAAAAAAGACAAATGTTACCAATTTTACTTGGGTTCTCCAAAATATTTTTTAAATAGATGTGAGTTTCAATATAATAATTATATAGAATGGATTGAATTTAAAAACATTTTGAGTTTTAATAATGGAGATGCATGTTTCCATTAAACATAGCTATCTGGAACCACTAGATAGGTATTTTTTAATTTTTCCTTTAATCTGAACGGATCCCAAATTATAAGGGCTAAACATCTACTAAAACTTTATCAAATATGTTCTGAATGATGAAACATGTGTTTATTTTTCAATGTATTTGCTTTATTTTTACTTGTGGGTGAAGTTAGGGATTAAACGCTAGTCATTATACTTATTCAATTTTTTTTTTATTAAATCGATAAATACATATTAAAACATTTATTTACACAAGTGTGCACTTTGATTACTTTTATTAGACATTTCCTTTTGTCATTTATTATTTGTAAAGATGAAAAAAATTTTTCAACTTCTACCAACATTATTTGGCAATAATTCAAGTAACATTTTACTTGGTTTCTTGCCATGAAAAACGTGTAGGAAGTGGCCCTTAGCGGTCAAAACTTGGTCGGTATCTTTCAATTTTGGACAGTTTTAGCATTTTTAAAAAATATTGTTGAATTCTTTGACAATTTTTCCTGTTTCTTGAAAAAGAAAGTTTAAGTTTTGAGATCTTAAATTCAAATTATGTTATTTGCAATCACGAATTGCGCTAGTCCCTACTCGTTGAGCTTCTTATTTCTACTAATCGCTTTTATCGCATCCACAATTTGAATTCAAGATGTCAAAATTCAAATGAATGCCAGGGGCTGGATGCTGGATGTTCTGTGCTGGATACTGTTTTTGCGTAAAAAGGATTGTACAAAGACGAGAATGTCGTTTATAAATAATTCAATTCCGAGGAACATGAATGTCATTCAACGGTCGTCAAGTAAAAACAGTGAGCGATTCGTAATTGCTCAAAAAAAAAAAAAAAAAAAAAAAAAAAAACTTGTCATCTCTCAGATTTAAATCAAACTCTTGATGAGTTATACAGATACATACTTTATTTTCTTTGGGCCTTTTTAAACGAGTAAATTCTCGTTAATGGCGTTAAAATAATAAAGATAGCGTTAAAACTTTTAAACTTAACAAATCTAAGTAGCTGAAAATATCTAATAGACAAATTCTATTAATTCAAAGACAGTGGCTGACTCTCCACCTCTGGATATTTTTTAATTTTAATACTGGCTAGCAGTAGACATTTCGACAAAACCGCTTTCCTTGGCCTCCCGATTTTTTGTTCCTTGAAACAAGCAAAATAGTTGTTTTAATCTGTCTAGTAACTCCAAAAAAAAAAAAAAAAACTTTAAATAAAGAGTAAAAAATGAAGAAATTTGTAATTGTTTTAGACTTCTGACGGTTCAATGCGTTTGTATGCACTGACATAGAAATAAATCACTGCGTATGATAATACCTATTTGCTTACTATCTGGGGTGTAGTTAAGATTATACTTACTATTTCTCGATGGTGTTTTTTGTGACTACGCCATAACTTCGTCAATATAGTCATCAAACATCATATGAAATGCATGAGTTTTAAAGATATTTTCCACCGCCTTCGGTGGAAAATAAAAAGAAAACACACACTGTATTGGTTTTGCGAAGAAAACGGTTTATTCTGTTTTTAGTAAGCATTTTTTTTAATGTATGGGATAAAAAATAACATTATCCACAGACTACTTTATTAATTCTTGATTCTACTAGGACAGGGGTGTAATAGACCGCGTGCCATTGTACTTCAGGTACTGGTGGTCCATTCAACTCCGAGTGAAAATCTGACAAAAAAAGTCTTAAAAAAACAACAAATCGTTTATTAAGTTATAGTTGCATTAAAGATAATGATAAAGGACGTGACCTCTTCACTGTATTAAGTGAAATATTTAAAGTTTCAACTATTAAATTAAGAAAACAAAATATGCTTTACAGCTCTATAAAATATTTAAGTATTCAAAAACTTTTTCTAAATTAATCAAATAAACTGTGATTCTTCTTAATAAAAAGTCTTAGGTTAGGTTCGTTTTCTGCTGTCCCAATTTGTCGCTGGTTGTGTAATAGCGAACATGTCCTTTCCAGTAGGTTGGTATCTAATGCTTCTTTTTAAGTTCAAACTGGAAGTATTTCTCATTCAAAAAAAAAACTTATATTTATTGAAATCAATCGATTATACAAAAAATACGTCTATTAGTTCGAAAATGTCACAACCAGCCCACTATACCATGATCTTCCAAAAACCCACTATACCATGATCTTCCAAAAAAAAACCGACAGTAATACACTGCTCAAAACAATAAAAGGATATTGAGGTTTTGGGTTGATTTTGAACCTGGAGAACTTTTTGGATGATTGATACATTATCGACAGTCGTTAGTAAACTATTTGAGTTAAAAATTACATTTGTATGGCAGGAAAAAATACTTTTTTTTTCAACTTTTGGATACAAAAGGGGAAAAGACGCTCTTTGTGCGTATGAGAACAGCGATAAAAAAAATTGAGGTTTTCTTAAAAGAAAATCGCTTCTAATAGGGGATATGGTAACCTCGGACGGCCAGCAATGTAAAACACTTCTGAGGCATGGAATTAATGAGGCTATTAATGAGGGGCTGGAGTATTCTGCCCCACTCCTCCTGAAGCGCTCTTTCCGGCTCTTGGAGAGTTTGGGGAGGTGGTAGGCGTCCAAAAACCCGTTGCCTAGAATGTCCCAAACACGCTCTATTGGGTTCATATCTGGAGAACACGCTGGCCATTCCATTCGTGTGATTCCTTCCGCCAAAAGAAAATCATTCATCAAGTAAGAACGGTGTGGTCTGCAATTTTCGTCCATTAACATGAAGTCACCTCCAATTGCTGCAGGGTAAGGGACTACAATAGGTATGAGGATCTCATCTATGCTTTGACGACCGGTCAGAGTTCCATTTGGAATGACATGCAGCTCGGTGCGCCCATCATTGGAGATGCCCGCATGCACCATCACACCACCACCACCAAATCTGACACTTTCGGGCGCGAACGCTGGGTTGTTTCTAGTGCCAAGGTCCCTCCAGATGAAAATACGTCATTAAATGGATAAAACGATGAACGGGACTCGTCAGACAAAAAAATATTGCTCCATTCATTTTTTCTTCAATTCACATGCTCTGTTACCCACTCCCTGTATCGCGTCGGTGTCTTGTAGCTAATGTGACACACACCATTGGTCGACGAGCATACATACTTACAGTGTGAATGCGATTTCGGACAGTTTGTGTCAAAATTGTGGTGCCAGTACCCGAGCGAAGGTGTCGTTGTTGTGGGGTGGCATTCATACTTCGGTGCCTCGGAGCCGTTAAAGCTAAATAACGGTCTTCGTTGAGCGTTGTTGACCGTCTGCAACCTTGCCCTGATCTTCGGCCAGCATTTCCAGTCTCTAAAAACCGTTTCCATCTCGTAGAAATCATACTTTGCAAAACTCCAATAGCTTATACTGCCTTGGCTTGTGTTTGGCTTCCCTTGAGCCTGACAACCACTTTAGAAGCTTCTGATTCCGTTAAATGAGTTCGTTGAGGCATCACATTCATCGAAACAACGCGGTTACTGAATGTCGATCATTCTTTTCTGCTTTGTCTTACAATAAAATAAGAGTGAAATCTCATTCGCCACCACTGAAACGTCGTCTTCGACGTCAAACTCAAAATTTGCATACTGCGACGCTTGAAATTAAGAAGTATTTGCATTTGTAACTCCCTTCTTCGATTCTATGCAAACAAATATTTGCTAATACCTTTTTTTGTACAAAAACTTACAAATATCCTTTAATTGTTTTGAGCAGTGTATTTTTCGATATTGCGCTATTTCGACATGCAATTACCTGTTTTTGTTAACTGAAAGACTGATTTTAAGATATTGTGCAGTTGTTTTTGCACCGTGGTTATTTTGTAAATTGTTCAATGGGACTCACAACCTTTTTTGCGCTGTTGAGTACGTGTATGATTATAGACTGGGATTCGCACATTGAGTCGAAAAGGTAACTGCAACTTCTATTTTAACTGATGACTAATTTATCAAAAGGGAAAATTTAAATTTCCAGGATTGTTCAGGAGGTGAAGAAAACGAATAAAGGTAAGAGAAAACAGTTCTGTTCTGAGTGCGAAATACTGTTCTGGGTGTTCTTGAGCACAATAGCACAGCAAATCATAGCTCAGAGTAAGAAATGTTTGGGTTAAAAAAAAAACCAAGGAGATATCGCTATCTTAATTTTGGATCTGTGCCCTTTGGAACGAAAATCTGATTGTTTCATCAAAGCTCTAATAATTCATCTTTTAATATTATGTTATCGAAGTACTTGAAACTAAAACTAATGGATTAAAATTTGAGTAATTTGGACATGTGTTATTTTGAGTCTAAAAGTTTTCGTACTACAGATTCATTCAGGATGTGGCCACTTTTGTTCAAAACAAAGAATGCAGAGGACGGAGTTGTTACCTTTTGGTCAAGAAGTCAAACTAGTAAAGGTCAAGAAGTACATTTTAAGAAAATAGCATTTGCCCCATTTGGACCTCTTGAAAGTAGGTGATTTGATTAAGGTCATCTGCAAGATTTAGAAAATGCCACAAAATTAGTATTTCTAAAAAGTGGATATGTTACCTTTTGATAAATTACACCTCAACTGTAGTATTTAAGCCAAAATGGGCTTGTATGTCGTTTCAGAGCAATGCATCGCATGCAAAAAATGTCCTCTCACTAGAATGACATATGGAACTTTCCACTAAATCAAAATTAAAGTTCTTAAGAAAAGTGAAACTGAAACCCGCTTTTCATTATAGTTTAACAGAAAAATTAATTTTTCGGTCAGGGAATTACAAATTGTCATATCAATGCGTTTTTTCTCCTTTAATCGAATTTATCAATCAAAAAACTTAAGTCTAGTTTTTTTTTTTTTTTTTCAAATATTGTAACCATACAGCACGTGAAATTAATTTATGGCAGATAAAAATATTAAGCACTGAAATGCATTATGCATTTTGTTTCAATAAGAAAGCAAAAATGAAAGAAGAAACTGAAACTAAAGTTGAAAATATAAATAAGTAAATAATTCTGTGTATCTCGTGGAAACTGAAAGAAGTAAAAAAGAAACATTAAAATGTTTAACGATTTCATATTTGGATTTAAAAATCAGGAATCAAAAGCAGTATATTTGTTGATCGTCCCCATGGACTACATTTTCAAGCTTCTCTGATTTTTCTGATGCTTTTGGCAGCATGCACCAAGAGAATCGACCAAAAGTTTCAGCAGAACCAAAAGGTATTTTTCCCGCGGTTCGTTGTTTTGATTTCACTGGAAAGATTTATTATCCTTTTAAATAAAAGAAAGAAACTTTACCTGCGTAATAAGTCTGACTTCAATTCTAACTGTGTTATTTTATTGGCTTTTTTCCACAAAGAAATAAATACATCTGCGGACTTGTACTTTGATCTATTGCCGGGTAAGTTTAGATTTTTTTTTTTTTTTACTGGATCAAGAATAAAAGACGCTTTACAAATTTAAGTGCTGCTCCGTCTAAAAAACATTTGAAAAATATAAAATAGAGGGAGATATATTTTTGTTCCTTCAAATTACTACAGAATTAATGTGTTATTAAAATATGTGTTTCTTCTGATTTGTTAAAATATATCTAATTGCTGATAAATTGAGCAAGCAGCTATCATCCCGCCGTTTGTTTTTTGTTAATCCACCTTCATTTTTTTTTGTTGATATGAGCAGTGGGTGCTAAAATATAACAGCTTACTATACTATTTAAATCTTCAAACTCGTCGTCTTGACCGTGTGCTTATGCATGCTTAAACAGCATTCTTGCAGGAACAAAATAAGATGTCTACATTTCTCTTCTGTTTTTTCATCTTAACAAAGTATGGGGAGACTGAGGATAGTTGACTTTATTTTTTATTGGCGCTTATAACTTCTATTTAGAAGTCTTTAATAGATTCAAATAATGGTACAAATTTTTTTTTTTTAATTTATAAATTCGAATAAATATTTAAACCGAAACTAATACTGCACTAAAAGTTTTCAGTACACATTGTAAATACGTTTAGAACACTTAAATTCGGATAAAAAATCCTTCGTCCTGAATGTGCACTAAAATGCGTCCGGCCAAAAATAGTACTCAAATATGCTTTAAATGTGTCCCGCTCAGGACATTTGTTAACCTCAAACTTAGGAACACATTCAAGAGGCACAATTGAAAACTGATTAGAAACACACTTGGGTACACTTGTTAAATCATCGCTTAATTTCGTTGAAATATATTTTCAGCTTTTTTTAACTACCGGTCTATAGAATCTCTCATTTTCATACTAATAGGAATTATGTTGTAATGAATTGCTGGTGGCTGCGATATCCTTTCGTTGAGCTATAATTTCAGCTTTCTTCAATTACCAGTCGATAGAGTCTCTCCTTTTTATACTAATATAAGCTATGTTTTAACGAAATACTGGCTTCTGCGATTTCCTTTAGATTATAAAGTAGTTTTTAATGATTCTTTGTAGTTAGGATAATGTCAAGCTATAATTCATATTTTGAGAACATTTTTTGTGATCCATGTTGGATTCTAATCAGCAATTAGTATTTATAAATCATGCTAAAAGTAGTTTTAAACATTTTTCTGACTTATATTAAGGGGATACTGCTTTACAAATTATAAAACCACCAGCCAATTTGCATGCATAGAAACTCTTCCTGCCCAATGGAGGCAACCAATTTCCAGTAGCAGGATGCCTTTTATTTTTATGTACATATCATTTCTTAATTGTTAATATTTTTTACTAGGTATGTGTATCATGCAAAGTAATATTTCGAGTAATATTTAAAACAGTGTAATAGTGCCAAGTGGCGGTTTTAAGAATCATCTGTTTGAATGACTTATCAATTGCAACCTTACTTATTTTTTTTACAACAAATGTTCTTAAACGTTTGCTTTGCATTAAACTTACAACATCAGGAAACATATGTTAAAGTTACATAAATAAGAAAAAAATAAGTCTAAGAAAAATAGAATGAAGAAATCCCGTTTTATACTAACAACTACGTAATATTTTGTTTTTGATATACAAAATGTTGAAAAAGAAAGGAGTTTTACTAATTGGTAAACAGACCAATTTTGGTTCTAACCTGAAGTCAATAGTAAACACACCCTTAAAGCTTCCAAAGAACTGTTCGTACTACTAAATACTTCTAGCATGATATATTACTCAGTACCATAAAGGCTTTGGCAGAAAAAAAAAGTTTAAGTACACTAATGGAGAATATGATACAGGGGAGTCTGTTACAATATATTAAAAGTTTAATACAATTCATGATGCATGTTTAATAAATTGCTATATATATATATATATATATATATATATATATATATATATATATATATATATATATATATATATATATATATATATATATTTTATCTCAATAAAAAATAAAAGTAACGATTTTCTGAAATAAGTCATTTTTATCTGATGACCCCTTGTTTGACACAAACTGTATCCGATAATGGAAAAGCAAATCTCTTAAAAGCAAAGATGATGGTCATTTGACGGAAAGGCCAAAGAAATGTATTTCATCCGCTTTCTGGATTTGAGTGATTTCAAGATTGTGGACTTATGGGTATTCTTACAGTGCTTGAGATGGGAAAGGAGGTGATGTTTTCTGTAGTTTAATATTTCATGTAATTCTATGCTGAAATTATTGCTATATAAGTAAATAATTTATGCAGCTATGTGTTTTTATATAAAATCTTGTTTATGTCTATTATCGCTTGAATCTCATTTTTCTTTTCTTTCAACATTACATTTTTTCAAGTATCAACTTTAAAATTCATTATTTTGAAATGTAAGAAAATGCAGAAACTCTCTGTGAAAAACATATAATCCCACTATCTACATTTCTACTTGACCCATGACTATTTTTTCATTTCATTTAATCATAAATCAAAAAAAACAAAACATGAATCTACCATCTTTTCTCAAGGTAATCTTTATAAATAGTTTATTTTAATAGTGAAATAGTGATCTGACCTGAAATGTTCTTTTAAATACCAGAAATAGTGAACATTTGAGCTATATCATTTTCTAAACCTCTAAAAATTAAAAAAAAAAGAATTAAAAATGTAATACGTTTTATACTTAAATACAGTTTTAGGTTTGGATTTAAACACAGACCATTGATATTTGTAAACGTTGTTGCAACGTTGCGTTTGCAAACGTTAAGTTTAATATATGTGTCACCTTCTAATGTGTTTTTCTTGTCGGTAGTGTGGTTTAGTGGTTAAGCGTTGATTTCTTATACCGAAGTCTCTTGATCAAATCTGACTACAGTCTACAGAAAATAGCCAGCGTCTATGTTGTATGATTATGCGGGATGTAAAAGATCCGTGGTGTATCCGCTTGTCCTTGTATAATATTAACAGTATTTAATCCTAGTACAGTTTCGCAGCGAAGAGAGCACAGGTGCCTCCATCTGGTGAGAAAACTGGGCGACAAAACTTTGAGGCAAAAGGTCGCAAATTTAAAGAACCAATACGCAGTCCCATTATGATTTTAAAAAGTAATCTACTAATCACGAGCTTTTTTTTTCATAATTGATAAAATTGTTTAGTATATATTAACCATTAATGGATAATTTGTATTGTTATGACGCAATGTCAAGTTTATAAGTGACTGAACTTTATGCCAGCATGGCAAACAACTAAGAAGACCATTTATTTTTTCGACCAAGCATTCTTAGACATAGCTAATTTTAGTCGAGCTCGTACGGTCTTTTAATCACATCGAATCAAGAGAAGCTGTTCGCTGGTAAATATTTCATAAGTGATTCGTCACGATACAAATCAAAATTCAAACATTCTGAACAGCTTTGCGCATGCATGAATAAAAAAAATTCTGTGGGAAAAAGTTTATTGCTGTGTGCGTTTAATTAATTGCATGAGCTACTCGTAAAAGAAATTTTCAGTAGACATGGGAAAGTCCCTCTCAGTAAAAAAAACTAATTTTATAAATCACCGCAATTACTAAGGTGAATTTTCCTAAATCGCGTTTCGATGAGTCCCCTATTCACAGTTCTAGGTTTATTTATGTCCATTTCTCATTTTAACTTAATTGTTGATGCATTTTGTGTTAAATTATATTTTAAAAAAATAATAAAAAATCAAAAAAATTTTTAAAATAAATTTACATTTAAACAACTGTTAAAGATTCAATTATGTTTTTTTTTACTGATTTACTGTTGTTAATACTTATGCCGCTCGGGAACCCGAGTCCGTGCAGTGAGGCTACTCGATTTAAGGCAGAGAGGAACGGCTTTCCTTTACTCGAGCACCTATATAGGTGGAAGTCTGATTTGGCACAGACAGCACACGATAGATGACAGCACCATCTAAGGACAGTTCGAAAATTTTGAATCAAACCAGAAGCTGAATAACTCTTGGCTTAGCACCCCCAGAGGAATCGTTCACTTGGAGCACTTTGTGTTCACGATCATATTTAATGTTCCCCAGTCATCCTTAATGAAGACGGTGGATCTTCGACTGGCTAGAATCAAACCAGGGACCCTCCAGCCCCCAGTCCGATGCCTTACCGATCAAGCCACCGCGGCCTCTTTATTGATTTAATATTTATTTATTTATTTTTCTTCTTATTATTTCGTCTTTCTTTCTCTAATTTATTACAT
Organism: Uloborus diversus; assembly: GCF_026930045.1. Lineage (NCBI taxonomy): Eukaryota > Metazoa > Arthropoda > Arachnida > Araneae > Uloboridae > Uloborus > Uloborus diversus. The sequence goes on from NC_072740.1 coordinate 69,688,982, forward strand.
ATATAACTCTAGTAAGGACGCAACTAATTTTTAATAGAAGAACGTTTTAGATACTATATTGCAAAGTTTTATTTGCATTTTTACCTACACTTTATTTAGAAACACTCGGCAAGTTTATTTTTTTTTTTCCTTCCATGTAGATTTTAGAGGCTATAATTCAATGCTTGCATGTCAATGTATACATTTTTTTTTCAATCTAACAAAAAATACACTTATAACTAATAGAGCTTAATAAAACACTAATGATAGAATTAAAGTTCTCAGATAAGCTATTTGAATTTTACACGAAGTAAAAATAACACGAACTGAATGAATGCACAATTCTGGTCCGAGGAGTTTTTTTTAAAAGAAGGAAAGGAAAGCATAACTTTGCGTGATCTTGGAACGATTTGAATGTTCACTCACAAAGTCTTCCCCTCAGGATCAACTAACACCTGGAGGCTGAATAAAGAGGGTATAACGTGCGAGTAAAACACATTGGACACGAAATCGTTTGCGGTATGAGGGGTTGCTGGAATCACATAAGCAACGCAGTTGAAACGGAATGATATGTGAGAAATAGCAAACCATTTGCTCTCGCGTCCCGTAATCAGGGTCAAGTACAGAACAAATCGTGAAGAGAGATGTAATTCTGATTACAGTCATTGTCCATTGCCTTACCTTTCCTTCTCCGCTCTTAATGGAAAACTCATGCAGTGAAAATCCTTCACACACACACAAACATACTATATATATATATATATATATATATATATATATATATATATATATATATATATATATATATATATATATATATATAATATACTAGCAGTACCCACACGGTGATGCTCGTGTTAAGAATTTAAAGGAAGTCCGTTGAATAAAAACAACCTAAGCCCCCTCACCCCCCTCTTTGATGTGAAATGATCATTTTTCTTTAATTAAAATGCGTACACACCTTTTCAAAAAAAAATCCTGTTTAAGTTTATTTTTAATTTAAACTATTCGCTAAAAAAACGTAAATTAGATTCACAGTTGCTTTAAATCGTTGAATAATCCTCCAACGGTATAGTTCATCGCTTAACGCGCCAAGCAACCATGCTACCTTAACCCAGCCCTTTAGCGAGTGAAGTGGTTATTTCCAGCATTTTAAAATGGTCTCGCCAAATAAACAAAAATACATCAAATAGTATCTTTCAAATATAAAATAGTTCCGCAAGTCTATTGTTTATCGCCAAACTTACCAAGCGACCCCGTAACCCAGCTGTTAGCGAGCGAAGCAAATTCTGGTCGATTAGCTATCCCATCTGTCCAACGAAAAAAAAAATCCTTTGGGCATTCGAAAATAGTTGTCAAAAAAAAAAAAAAAAAAAAAAAGAAAAGAAAAGAAAAGAGAGCGAAAAAATTGTATATTTCTTTCGTTTAAACCGAAATCGTTTATAGCGAATAAATACCTTTGTGCTTGAAAATGAAATGAATGATGTACCAACGTTTTGATGCACAAAACTTGTAAATTACTACAGACACGTGCTTTGGTGTTAAAAGGAACACCGTTTTCAAGCGTTACCTTTTGGATGAAAAGTCATCCGAGGAAAGCAACATGGTTAAACAGAACACAGTATGAATAGCAAAAAATAGAAATTAACGAAACAAATAAGATAAAATGACACCTAAAGCCGAAATTTGTTTCATAACTCCTTCAGGAAAAAACGGTTAAATATTATATTTTCAAGGAATCCCATTATCATTGCAAATTGTCCAATAAATGAAACCACTCCTAATAATTTAACAATTACTGACGGGAAAAATTATGTACCGAAACACTATAACTAATAGGAAAATATAGAAAAAAGAGTAAAGGATAAACAAAGTGGAATTAGTTGAACACAAAACAAAATAAGAAATCGAAAATAAATAAACAAATAAATGAAAAGAAGGAATGTATTGCAAATTGTCCAATAAATGAAACCACTCCTAATAATTTAACAATTACTGACGGGAAAAATCATGTACCGAAACACTATAACTAATAGGAAAATATAGAAAAAAGAGTAAAGGATAAACAAAGTGGAATTAGTTGAACACAAAACAAAATAAGAAATCGAAAATAAATAAACAAATAAATGAAAAGAAGGAATGTACAGACAAAAAATGTAAAGAGCTGGGGGTAGATGCTAGTTTACTCAAACATAGAAGAAAAACAAAACCGGTTATAAAAATGGAATCCACACAGAAGAAAAAGACGGAATTGCAGTAAGGTCGTTGACTAAATTAAACCGATTCCTCAGGATGTAGAAAGATGGCCAAAAATCAAGATCCGAAGAATTGGAGCAGTTTTGAATAATTTCATAAGAGTTAAAACCAAAAGAGTGATTCAAATCCCAACAGTGTTGAGCTAGATTGATTTATTTAGCTGATGTTTTTTCGCATTGCTTTAATGTTCTTTAAAATGAAATTTTAAAGAATGACAGGTCTGTCCTATGTATACAAGTTCGCAATTGAAATATATTTTATAAATCACAACCTCTTAATTTTGTGGGTCTATATATTGAGTTTATGCTTCATATAGAATATGATTAAAAAATTTTAATTATTTTCAACTTTGATTTTCAAATAAATCAAAATATTTTTTTTCTTTTTATTTAATGTATGTATTTATAGCACTAAATTCTTGATAAAGTATTAAAAATAAATTTAAAAATAAAACAATAAAAAAAAATAAATGAATGAATATTTAATATTAATAATAATTACAAATAATAAATTCGCAACCTGATAGGAGTAGAAAAATAATAATTATTAATTTTCACTTTTTTTTTCAGCACTTTTCCCCTTACTGAGAGGAATTGGGAACTGTTCACGTGTATGTCTCTAGATACTGTGTGTGTTCACAAGTGCTCCATCATCTACTTTAGAACTTACTTGCAAAAATAAAGAATTTTTAATTGAATGAGAATATTGAAATTGACATAAATTTACTTCAATGTATATATAACCGTTTGTAACAATTAATTTTAGTTTATTAGTTATTTTAAAATATGTTTTTTACGGAAAGAAGATAGTATTAAAATTACATCAGCAACTGCTAAAACAAAGAAGCTGTTCCCAGAGGAACATGAATTGCCTCTTTCATCTAAAAGTTTAGCCAAGAAGTAGAACTGACACTTTCATTACTTGAGAATTTTTCAAAATTTTTGACTTGATGTTATTCTAGCAATACATAGGGGAAACTCGGGCAACGTGAATACCTTAAGATTTTCTTGATTATTGTCGTTTAGTTATAACTTTAGAAATTAAAACAAATGTTTATAATCAATCTTCATTTAATGAACTTGCGTAATGCAATAACAGTTGTCCTTAATATTAATTACACTGTTAGATATAAGGCCAGTTTTCAACAATGGCATAAATATCCACTTTGCCCAACACCCCGGGTAAAGTGGATTTGTTACTAGGGCAAAGCGAACAGCAACATTATTTGTCATGAAACTAAACATTAAAAATTAAATAACCATCGAAAATTAAAGGAACATATCCGAAAAACATTTTTTTGCTACAATGGTAATTATTGTAGTTATTGCAAACAAAGAAATTAAATTTAAAAATAAAATAAACGTCGAAAATAAAAGGAATATATTTAAAAAAAAAATTTTGCTGCAGTGCTAATTATTGTTGTTATTACAAACAATGAAACTAAACTTAAGAATAAAATAAGCATTGAAAATTAAATGCTCATATTAAAAAGCATTTTTCTACAATACTAACTATTGCAGTAATTATTGTAACAAGCAAAGAAATTTTAAAAAAAAAGTCAACATCCAAAATTTAGGAGCATATAAAAAAGAAAAAAAAAAACATTTTTCTTCTACAATACTAATTATTGCAGTTATCACAAACAAAATAATTACCATATTCGAATGTTGAACACTCTTTATGACACCACTGAGTACAAATACGACATTGTATCCTGTTTTCCATCGGCTGATCATCTTCTTCAATGAACATTTTATCACAGAAAATGCACCTTACATCATCAAATTTCTTTACTTCCTTCTTCTTATCATTCTCTTATGCAGTCCTATGTTTTGTAGCAGAGATTTTTGATTAGTCTTTTTGGTACTTGGTCTTTTTAAGAGTCTTCTGAGAAGCTTTAGTCGAAACTTCATCTAGTTACTTCATTACAGTCTTTTTGGATTTTTCAAATTTTTGTCTCTGACTCTCCTACACTGGAGAACTTGTCTGGAGTGCAGATATCTGTAGTTTTTGTTTACGTGTAGTTATAGGTTTAACAGGCTGAGGAATAGGTCGCAAAACTGAATGACTATAGTAGTTCTTAGAACATCCAGGAATCTGTTGTTTCAGATCCCTTGGGAGTATAAGGACGGTCTTCAATGGTAGTATTGTCTTAAGATCTTAATATTCAGGGACTTCCAGGTTCGGATGAAGTGACTTGTCATGACCGGGCAAAGTGAATATGGTATTCACTTTGCCCAATCCGCTTTGCCCTTCAGGTACATTTTTGAGGTTACTAAAAATTACTAAAAAACCAGAGCATCCAAACACGTCGTCTATGGATAGTTGAAAGCTACATAAACGTACATCAAATCCTACTCATAACAAAGAACATGTCACAAATAGTATTAAAGTTATAAATGAAACACTAACCTCTGTAAACTAATATTATTTTTCCAAAAACATACTTTGTTCGCTCACTGGCGTCGCGTGAGGGGAACTCGTCCCGACGTGTTTGCCCCACACGGAGCGGCAACAGGCGACCGTTGCTATGACAACGTGGCTGCCGGCCAACTAATTATTTGGGAGTTATAGGCGAAATTCGCTTTGCCCGGGGTATCCACTTTAGCCGGGTTTCCCCTACCGTGTTCACATGTGCCCCCCCTTCCCCTGTACACACACACAAACACACACACACACACACATAAATATATATATATATATATATATATATATATATATATATATATATATATATATATATATATATATATATAGGGGGACGATAAACAAATTGAGGGAAAAAATATTTTTGATCGTTTTTCATGGTAAACAGCCGGGAATAAGCTATTAATTTCAGATATAAGTTAAAAACCTATCTAGAGTTTATATTTTCGAGAAAGTTATCTAAGTATCTCTTATACCCACGGAGAAATAAGCGTTTCTTTCAAAAATGCTTATTTATTTTGAAAGTTTTCGGCTCATATCACGCAGAGTTTTCCGTCAAACGTTACTAAACTATCAGAATATTTGACAGCATATTAGAGAAACCTTACAATAAAATTTGTAGTTAAAATATTGAAAATTTAGAGAAATATCAACGTTTAAAGCAATTTGTTTTCCACTGCGCATGCGCGAAGGATAGCAATTTATAACCTCCATAATTGGAAGCCTTTATATATCCTACATCTCATAAAAAAACTCCACCTTGACATCTTTAAAATCTAAAAAGTTATCAGCGATCCAATGAGTCGAATTTTAATAATTCTTGGCCAGACGACGAATCGTGAGGGATCGTTCGCAAATAATCCGTTCTTATCATTAATCACTCTGCAACGATTAAATTAAAAGTGTTACCAGAACGACCTCTTACCATTCGTCGCCTATCCAAGAATTATAGAAATTTGGCTTATTAGATCGCTGGTAACTTTTTACATTTTAAAGATATTGAAGTGAAATGTTTTCATGGAGTTGTAGGATATATCTAAGATTTGGATTATGAAAGTTATAAATTGCTGTTTCGCGCACGCGCAGTGAAAAATTAATTGCTTTAAATGTTTGTATTTCAAGAAATTTTCAATATTTTAGCTTCAAATTTTATTATTATGTTTCTCTAATATGCTGTCAAATATTCTGAAACTATAGTAACGTTTGACCAAAAACTCTGCGTGATATGTGCCGAACACCTTAAAAAAAATTGCAATTTTGAAAGAAAGGCTTATATCTCCGTAGGTATAAGAGATACTCTCACGAAAAAATAAAAATAAATTCTTGATAAGTTTTTAACTTATTTTTGAAATGTATATAGCTTATTCCTAGCTATTTGCAATGAAAAATGATCAAAAACCTCTTTTTGTTTCCTCAATTTGTTGCTGGTCCCCTAAATGAATAATAGGCTTAATTTTTATTGTAAAATGACAGCTGGGGTATACCTTTTATTTGAAAAAAAATTCAGAGCAATTGATCTTTTATTTCTCGAAAAATCCGTAAAAATATGATTTTTTGAAAGTGTCCCTATACTTTTGGTCATATAGTGTATATAAAATTGTTTACAAAAAATTGATGCATTATCATATTCATTCGGTTTAAGCATTATTGCTTAGAGCATTTATCTTTCATTTATTAAATAAAGCAATTCCGAACCCATCAGTGAACTTGAATATCTCGAAAAGAATTAATTGCCTTTCTCGAATTCAAAATATTTCTGAACCATTTGGAAAATCTATACAATTTGCCTTTCGAAAGAAATAATTGCCTGATTCAAACTCGCACTACATAATAATCACCGTAAGCTGAACACCTGTAAAATTTTTCTTAGAACTTCTTCGGGAATGTTAGGAATTTTAAATTGCCGAAAGTCTTTGAGGCGTACAGAAAATCTTAACTTTCCACATTCTGTTGATGTTTCTAGTGGCTGGTATAGGAAATTAGAAAGATAAGCTTCTTTCGGTTCAATTCTACTTTGATTCGCGCATAAAAGAGCGCAAGCCAATGCTAATATCATCTAAACTCGCCACTTGATAAACATGCATTCTGACGCGTTTCGTGTTTCTCGTCCGCCTTCCATTTATTTACTTTACACAGTAGATGCAGCAAGCAAAGTTGCGCCTGACAGAAAGAGCTCTGTTGTGCTTCAATGCCTAGATAATAGCTTTTGTTTTCTTTCTTGCTTGATGTCCTGGATAGTCACATATTGAAATTTGGCTTACACAGTTTGAAACATTGATCTTACAGTAGCAATATATTTAAAATTGATTGCAAAGTTTTCTACTGCTTTCCGAAATAGGTTGAACCGATGCAAATTGCGTGTACTGGAAGGATTTTAATATTGTGCAGATGAGCTCTTTAAAGGTTAAAAGAGTTTTGAAGCAAGCTCCTTAAACGATGTTTATTTGGTTGTAAGGGTAATTCATTCTAGAATATTCAATGAAAAATAAAACTCTGATTTGTGAGCAAAACAGTAACCGTAAAATGTGTTCTGTAAATCCTCTCGAAATTTATTGTGTGCATAAATCAATGGACACAAAAGAAAGTATCCTTATTAATTAAAAATTCAATATTAAAAGATAGCATTCAACGCCAACGTCTCAGAATATTTTTTTTTTTCATTGGTAAAATAAAATCCTATGTCATTTCAAGCATTTATGTCAATGTTTACCTATATACATACGTTATTCCGGGAGTTATTAATTTTTCTAATGTATACTATAAACGGTCGTCCAATATAAGTCAGTTCAAATTACTGGATGCACGAATTAAAAACTCTCAATGCTCATTATAAGTCTGTTCGGATTAGTGAACGCCCGAACTCAAATCTATCAATGGTCAATATAAGTCCGTTCAAATGAGTGGACACATGAGTTAAAAACTCTCAATACTCAATATAAATCAGGTTAAATTAAGTGGAAGCACGAAATTTAAAGTTGGATTAACTTGGTTCCACTCTCCATTAAAGTTTTTTACTTTGTCATGAGGAAGTTTTCGTTTAGCGCATTTTTTTTAATTGAGACACTATTGAAATATTTATTTCCTTAATTAGCCAAAATTTTCTGAAAAATAAATGAGTTTAATGCAGGTTTTTTAAAACTTTGTTTTTATCAGACAAAATATTTTGTGTGAAAAACATTTTCTATGTTTTGTCTAACTCACTAAGACGCCTTTATGAGTTTTTATGTATCCCCACTGTTCTGCGTAATAAGTAATTTAATAAATAGAAGGACAAAAAAACACGTGACACAAAAAGAATGCATTTAAGAATCAAAATGGAGTGACGCATCTGCACATTTAAAGTAATGGCATATTTTTGATCTCAAAGGTTCTAAAAGCAGTTTTCCTAAATGTCTTTTGGGAACAGTTTCCTTTTTGTTGTACGCAAGCAATTCAAAACAAACTTGTAATGAGATTTATTTGCACTTCTTCTGGAAGTCGTCTGATGCATACTTAGAGGCATTGATGTTTCATAACAATTTTTTGGAAATTTCAGAAAAGCGTTCCTTTCTCCAAATGAAAACATTAAAAGAAAAGGAAAATTTCGTCAAATCTGTGTTCCTTTTTTTCCTATGTAATGTCACGATGCTTTCAACTCTTTCAAATGCCTTTTTAATTCTTTTTTAAAGAAAAAAAAACGGCTAGAACCATTGACTGATTGTTTATTGTTATATATATATATTTTTTTGCAATAGATCTGGGGTTATTAACCTTTCAGTCTCTGCACCCCCTTTGAACACTGACATGAAGTCACGTTGATATATTTTTGTGGTCATGCCTCCTCCCCCATACGTGGGTTATACAATCAATATAATATGAAACTGGATAGCAGGAAATAAGGATAGCAGAAACTAGTAAATCAGTTTAAATCCACATAAATTCAAACAAAATTGAACTCGACTACACAAAACTTTATTTTGAACCGAACATACAAAATTCAAGAAGCAAAAAAGTAAATACAATTTTTTGAGGTGATTTAAGATCCATGTGAGGTTAGTATGCATATTAGATACTTTGACAACATTAAGCTGACACTGTAATTTAATATTCCTTTGACAGCATTAATTTCACACTGTTATTTAATGTTCACATGTTACAGCAAAATTCAATAAGTCATTGTTTGTTTGTGTTTTTATATTTTCTGATGTACCCTCCCCCCCTCCCTCCCTTTGAAATTCGTCTACATCTTTCTAGGGGAACGCGTCCAACATGTCGAAAATCGCTGCAGTAGGTGAATCGTTTTATGCTATAGTTCTCATAACTATTTTTTTTATTTGTCATAACTATTATATAAAAAGGCGCTCGTATTGGTATGAAATATTGGTTTTGAAAGAACAAACATCCAGGTCACGTGTAAATAGACGTGAGGTAAGAATAGACAATATATGTTAAGAAACAATTGATGAGGGTTAGCTAAGTGTGGAACACCGTTCTGTATGAGCGTTTAAAACCTACTCAACCCAAGATGTTTTACAAGTGTTTTTCTTTCTTAAATGTTTTCTTAGTTGGCTATACTATCGCGCACGGAAGCGGTAGGCAGGTAGAAAACTACTACGGAAAACCAGTTATTTTAAAAACTAGTAAAATCCATGCTTCTATACTATGGTCACTGTATAAACGTACGGTTAACATCATCAACAATGTTTTTACAAATTGCTTAATCAAGTTCACATCTTTGATTTTTTTGTACAAGTGAGTACATGGCACAAAATTGAGATACCACAGGAATTTAATTAGACTTTAAATGAAAACCTTTAAAATATGAGTATAACAAAAATGAAAAAAAAAAGTCATGGACCAATTGCTGTTTAGTCGAAAAAAAAAATATTTTGGAAAAATTAAGTGGGTAGAGTAGTGTGGAGAAAAAATCCTTCAACTCAGTGATATTTTTTGTTTATCTTGTGTTTAAAAAAATGAGCTGGTTTTAATACTAAACGCCTAACTTGAATTTTATACATTTATCAAGCATATCAAGCTTACAAAACATACTTATTGCAGGTCCAATTTTTGTTAAAATTTCTTCAAAGAGCTTTGCTATGAATACATAAACAAGAAAAGTCAAATGAATTAATTTAAACCCCGTAGCTGATTAACTTTTTTTAATTTTGAGAATGATTCATTGCTTGCACTTTCTGAGAATGACAATTTTAATGCGATCTTAGCAAAAGCCGATGTAATATTAAACAAAACAATTGCAAAACAGTCATCTCATACAGCTAGGACTGAAAAACAATTTTTCTGTATTTCCGAAGCGAATGATATTCGAACTTTTTCCTATCATTATTGACTTTCTTGCTAAGCAAATATGATATAAACCTTGAATCTCTCATTTTATTATAATGAGTGTTTCATTGAAATTTTCCAAATTAACGTTTTCTTGTATTAGCATTTCAGAAGCTAAAAGCACATATATATTGAAAGAGTTAGTATAATGAATGCTTGAAAACAAAAGCAACGCTACGAAAAGTCTAAGCAATAAGTTTGTAAATTCTTTAGACATGAAAAAAAGAATAAAACCTTAGCTGTACAATCTAAAAAAGTCGTTGAAGCATCTATTATTAAACCATAAATTTCCGCAAGATATTTTTCTCGAAAAGAAAAATTATTTTAAGCTTACTGCATAATACTTTTGATAAACTCTTATGCAAAATAACAAGGAACTACCGATATCAAACATATTTAAAGTTTTCTGAATGATGCAAGAATAATAATTTCTTCCCTAATATCACGTTTTAAACAGAGTTCAAAATCTTGAAACTTGTTTCTATTGCCTTTATCAGCTATATCTCACGTGTTTCGGCACCAAACGATTTGCATGCATCAAGTATTCGGCAAAGATTGTTAAAGCAAAAACATTCTTTCTTCTCATTTTCGAAGTTTAGAAATATTTTAAAACTTGAACAATTATTATTTTTCCTCACTTTAAATTTTTCAAATAGGTACAGCGAAAAGAAAAAAATGAATTCATATGTTTATAGGAGAAATATTTTAAAATAGTTTCCTATTTAACGGATAATATTAATTGTTATTGCAGAATAGAATCTATAGTAGGAAGTGCAAAATGATGTCATATTTCATTAATGTTACTAATTAAATATAATTTATTAGTAATATTTTAAATGATATTATATTTATTAACGTCAATGTTACTGTTTATGACATTTTTACTTTCTTCTATATCTAACATATAGAAGAAAGTATTGGTTTTGTGCAAATTTTCGAATTTTGAATTTTGACAGATTCGAACGTTTTGAGGTGTGCTGAGTTCATTTAGACCATTTTTGGAAAATGTCTGTGTGTGCGTGTGTGTGTCACGTATGTGTGTGACCAGTTTTTTGTGGCAGCTCTACAGCAAAACATACCGCATGAAATCGAACGAAATTTGGTACATAGGTGGCCCTATGTGAACTTGTGCTCATTGGTTTTTGGCGCGAATTCCTCCAACGGGGGTGGAGCAATGGTACGTTTCTTGAGTTATGCGTGCCTGCTATTCCCCAAGAAGTAACTGGCGAAATCAAACAAAATTTGTTCCGTATGTTGCCCCTAACAGGTACAGATGCTGATTCAATTTTGGTGTGGATAGCTCAAACGGGGGTTGAGCTATAGAACGTTTTTTGTCGCCAATTGTGACTGCTGTACCTCAAGAAATAATTAATGGAATCAGGCAAAAATTTGTCGACAGATTGTCCTTAGAGGGTATAAGAGCTGATTATATTTTGGCGTCAACAGCTGAAAAGGGGGTGGCACAATCGAACGTTCTTTTTTTCCCATTGTGAGTGTCATATCTCAAGCAGTGATGCTACGTTCTGGATGAAATTTGGAATAAATGTGAATCCATATGTAAACAGGCGTTGGTTCAATTTTGGCGCCAACCGCTCCATGGGAGGCTGATTTTATTTTATTTATTTATTTTTTTTAAGCAATCACACTGCTTATTGTTCTCACTTGACGGTTTTGATGTCTTATGATTTTATTCCCCCCTCCACCTTCCTCTGCAGCACCACCGTCGACCGGCCCCTTCGGATGTTGCTCTTCTAGCGAAAACCATCTCCAGGTCGACCATATCCTACACACACACATCAACACACACATACATGCTCACACACACGTACACACATACCCACACACTCAGCCTGCACACATAAACACACACGCCTACACACACACACACACACACACACACACACACACTCGGGATTACGAAAAATATAATTTGAATTCAAGATGTCAAAACTCAAATTATTATTATTATTATTATTATTATTATTATTATTTTTTTTTTTTTTGTGTGTGTGAATAAAAATAACTTTATTTATGCAACAATAAGAAAGTTAAATCGTAATCGACTGTCGCGTCTGCGTATTTCGCGTGATTTTAATGGTTGGAAAATGACCAGAAAATCGCGATGATTTAAACTTTTAACTGTTGCCATCTTGTGTTTGCAAACAAATAAATGTTTGTAATTATTTAAGGCAAGGCTTTTAAAATGATTTTCAATTTTCATTCTTTGCTTTGCTTTTGAGATAAATGAGGAATTGGGATGGTCGTAAAGTTTTGGCGTGCGTAATTTTGTTTTTGTTGAAAATCCTTCCTCGTCAAGCATGGGGAGGGATCAGAATTATAAGGAAGATATAGAAGAAAGTTTCGTGATGGCTACAACAAACTAGTTTGATATGACGTTCGTGACATATTATTTTATTTATAAAAACAATGTCGTTTACATATATATTATTACTAATTAATAAATTACATTACATTTTATTAATGTTAATGTCACTCTTTATTATATTTTTTGATATGTTTATGATACTTTATTTTATTTATATAAACAATGTCATTTAATGACTAGATATTTTCTCACTTTTTCAGTTCAATGTGAATATCATAAATTAATTTATTTGAGGCGTGTATTCAACAAAGCCCCTTGCTTTTTAAAATTATTTTCGCAACTAAACTGAAAATAAATCCTAGAGAAAAAATGCACGTATACTGCTGTAAAACTAAAAAGGTATGCATATTTCTGCTTAAAAATGAGAAAAAAATGAAATTAAGTTTCAATTGTATATGAAACAAATATGAATAATCGAAACATAAATGATACTATTTAAGCAAGAACAAGGTGTACCGGTGAATATGCCGTTTTGACTGTTTGTTTCAGTAGTAAATTTTGAAAGAAAATTTCGTGAAACTTAAAATTCTTTACAACTCATAAAAAGTTTTTTTATTTGTTTCAACTTTGTTAAGGAACATGAGTCCCAATTTTAATTTTTAAATTTTATTAGACTAATGTACACATGTTCAAATATACAGGGTGTTTCTGAACTCTTGGGCAAAACGTTAAGGTGTGATAGATAGAACGATAAAAAGTAAAAATCATATAGAAACATTGGTCGAAACTGCATATCTGACGCATACATGCACACAAAGCCAGAAGTTAATGGATGCAAAACAGTTAGAAAGTTTTATACACAAAGACGATTTCGTACAGCATTTTAGTTTTTTAAGAAAGATTTAAAGTGGTAGTTGAAACTTGCGTCCTGCAGCTGTAATAAATGCGTCGCAATGACAAAGAACTCATGGTCGCAGTTTCAAGACATTTCGGCAAACTTTCATCAATCGTCGCGCCTTTGTTGCGACGCATGTATTACAACTGTAGACCGCAAATTTAAACAACCGCTTTAAACCTTTCCTCAAAACTAAAATGTTGTATGAAATCTTCTTTGTATAATAAACTTATCACCTGTTTTGAATTCATCAACTTCTGGCTTTGTGTGCATGTACTGCGTCGGATATGCAATTGCGACCAATGTTTCTGTATGATTTTTGCATCTTATCGTCCCTTCTCTCACCCCTTTCAGTTTTTACCAAGAGTTCAGAAACACCCTGTAAATATATACTTCATAACCAAAGATTTGACACACCTAGTACGAGTTGACCGAACAAAAAGTAATTTTATTCACGCAAAGACACCATTTATATACGAAAGTGATTACAAAATGAAAGTAAAACGGTCTTTTACTATTGGAAAAATTTTACGTTAATGTTCGTCTTAGAACTGTGGTAAACCAGCTCGAGTGCGAATGTACGGAGCAATACAGAAGAGCATTGAGGCATAACAGTCTCGAACGATGTCCAACGACATTTTTTTTTTTTTACCAAGGTTACTATAAACGCATCCCTAATTTTACCAAACTCGTAGGCTGTCCAATTTAACGTCCCAAGCGATCCCAGGTATACTCGATCTGTGACAAAGCAAACTCTCGGGCAGGTCAGAGAAGATAATAATGTTGAAGAGTAAATCCTGTGACACCCTTTCTCCGTGTGAAAGAGCAATATTCTGTTTAAAATTTGCTTTCTGGAGCAAAGCCATGAGTGCCAATCCACGCGACTAAAGCACGGTACAAACGTACCATTAGGTTGCCATGATGTTATGGATTAATATTAGGGGTTATCACCTACCATATGCTTTGACACTGAAGTGTTTCTTTGAAAAAGCTTGATTTTAGTCCCACTTTCCCCCATCTCACCTTAGTTGCAGAGTCGTTTCAACCATTAATAATGCTTCCTGATGACAATAATCGAAATTAATCCAAAACTATTAACGCGATTTATAAATTCGCATATATTCTTTTAAGAGTTTTATCGCTGACGTCATAAAATCTTCCAAAATCGTGATTTTAGAAAACTTCATCGCTCGGTCAATTTTAATCATAGACCAATGTTTTTTTTTAAGTTTAAACTAAAAGTGTTTTAAAATTAATTCATTAAATTTGATTGCTACAACCAGGGGCAGATAAAAGTTTTTGAAACAAATTTCAAAATTTTGATTTCTTAAATTTTTTGAAGATTTCTTCCAATTGAACCTATATGCTTATCTCGAACGGTTTAGAAATTAGCTACTGGACATCGATTAGGATGAATGCTTTTGTTATACATAGAGTATGAAACCATAATTTCGGAATTAAAAATCTGGAAGCCCCGAAAACCGGACCTTTTCCCCTTAAAAAAAATTTTTCCCCATTTTTTTTCAGTTAAAAAGTTTAAAACTGTTAACATTAGGCAATTACTTGTTGAGTACTCTCAGTTCAGCTTATTTTGAATAGTTTTCTCAATGCTACGTGTTACACTTAAGTAGGCATTTTGCTGTAATTGGACGGCGATCTATTAACAGCCATTTTCGGTTAAAAATAGTTATTTTTTCTTTTCTAAGTATGCAGTAAAAACTTTATTAAACAAAAGTAATTTTTTTTGTATTGATAGGCTCTTAGCACAGAGACAAAAAGCAACGTCCGTGCACTATACACCGAAGCAAATTATCTCCGACTTTTGTTTTAGCATAATGAAGTATACTTTCATTAGATTTATCAAACAATAAAAGTAATTTAGCATGAACATAATCGAAACTAAGAAATGCGTGACAAATACCGCACGACAGGAGAGCTTTCACTACTTCCAAAATCTGGAAAATTCTGAAATCCGGAAGATCCCGAGAATTCCAGACTTGGGGTCCCATACTGTATATATACACACATACACTGTTGTACAAAACAATAGGCTCAGAATTTTTTGATTTTGTTTTGTTTATCACTCTTTCCTCAGTTTATCTTTTTTTATTAAAAAAAAATAATTGAGAAAATAATTCTTAATTTAGTATTATTCATAAAATAAATTAAATTTCGACTTAATTTAAAAATGCACAAATCCGTAAAACCTGTTAAAAAGTGTAAACTCAAAGACTAAAAATCCTGGATTACGGTAAATTTTTATTCAAATAAGTAAATCTTAATCCATAGCATGGGATTGTTAAATGTTTTATTTTTCAAAATTAATGACAAACATTAAACACTGCTGGGCAAAATTATAAACTGAAATTTTTTTAACGTTGTATTCTTCTTAACTTATCAAAATTTAATTTTAAAGCAAAGATGAATAACTGAAAAAAATAGTTCTGAATAATTCAGAAATTTTATGAACTTATCAATGTATATTAAAAATGGAAGACTATTGTCTTCATTCTTTGTCGTTATTCTTTTGCATTGAAAAAGGCGTTCCCTGTAACACCGAAACACGTGTCTGCTGTAATTGGAAAATTTGTGCTTTTTTTAACGTTGTTTTTCTTACTTTACTGTTCAGCACAAAGGTATTTATTTATCTTATTGTCTTATGATTACGTGAAAGCTGGGAACACATAGACTCAAAAAATGAACCTTCCTGATTTACAGTAAAATTTTGTTCGAATGAGTCCATTAAAAATGATAATTAAATCACTAATGCTAGTAGTGGTTTTTGTTTGCTTTATTTTTAAAAATTAATAACAAACAATTAAACTATGAGTTACTTATGAAAACTTATATATGTATGGAATTCTAAACCTTTGGTTTTTCTCCTCATAAATGCGTTTCATGGTTGGAAAATAGCACAAAAAAATCTCGTCATAACGTAGTACGATTTTTATTTCAAAAATTATATCAAATGATAAAGTTCCACTTAAATTTAAAAAAAAAAACTTTATTTTCTGTGCATTTGCAATTTTCCCATTTTTTGGAACGATAAAAGAAAACTTTTGTATTGACTGATTTTATGTTCAAAATGATATGAGATTTTTAAATGCGCGTTTTCTATTTTGTTGCGTTGGTAGCTATCATAGTTCTTAATTTGAAATTCAAAGGATTTTGATATGCCTAGAGTTTTAACTCTTACGGAAAAGTGATCGAAACTATGGCCTGATGTGATGCTGAAAAAAAAAGAAAAAAAAATATGCTAAATCGCTAGCTAAATGTTATTTCAGCACTTTTTTTTTTTGCACTTTAAGAGAACATATAACTAAAGCATCAGTGTGACTTTCGGCTTTTTAAACATCTCTGGAATCTAAAGGCCATAATTTATAGACCATACCTCTTGGTATTATGTTAAGAGTAAAAGCTCTATTTATTCGTTGTTCACAAAAGACGAGATCGGGAGATTGGTATGCATTTGCGTAGGTATCGGTTAAAATGTAAAATGAGCTGAAATTTTTAGTTTAAATTGAAGTTTAAAATCATAGGAGCTTTTAAGATAAAAAATGGAGTTTTACGGAATACGTTCAATTTTTTTTATCTTCTTTTCACGTGTGTTTTTTGAATGCAAATACTTCATGTTTAACAAAATTTCTGACATTAAAAAGCAAAAAAAAAAGGGATATTATATTTTCCTTAAGAGAGATGACACACAATTACATCCTGACAGCTCCTTCTTTCATTGAGAAGGGATAAAAAAGGAGGTAATGAAACCTTTCATTATTGAACCAAAGATCCCAAGTCACATGAAAGATTTTCAAGTAAAGTATTGGAAGACATCAGGTTTATTTTATTAGTTTCACGCAAAACGTGTCACCCATTCGTCGTAGCTAAATCACGTGACTTAGAATCCCTGACGCAGCTTTTTCTAAGCCAATGATTGAGTTGTTGTCCCTCCAGTTACTTATTCCTGCTGTAACGCCTCTTTCATTGATTCCCATAAATGTTTTTCACTATCCCCACAGCAATTTTTATATCCAAATGCTAAAGGCGTTTTATAGGTGATTATCTATCACTACGTTTTGGAGATAGCGCTTCCTCTCCCCCCCCCCCCCTCTCATTCCCATTTTTTTAGTTTTTCATTTTCATATGCATTTTTTTCTATTTAAAGGGAAATGAAGCTTTATACTAACCATTAACATTATTCGGAGGGACTATAGAGGTGTAAATTTTGAAAACATGAACTTTTATAGCAAGGAGGGTGACTCATTGCATATTTTAAAAATCTTCCTTTTCTGAAATTTTTTGCAGATATGGCTCATTGGAGAGAGACCGAAACTATCTTTTCTTACACCAAAAATAAGTGAAAACTTGAAAAAAAAAATACAGGAAAAAAATATCGTTTTTGAAGATATAAAAAATAAATTTTAGGGGGTAATGCCCCCAAGAATCCCCCTTCTAGATAGAAATGCTTTTAAACTTTTCACCACTCTAGTCCCTCAGAAGAATTTTAACAGTAATATTGCTTCCTTCCCCAATTAAAATAATAGCTATTAAGCTGTCAAAAACAGAAAAAAAGTGGGGGAGCTCTGTTTCCAAAAGGTGTTGGGTGATGGGAAAAAAGGTGAGGGAATTAGATTGGAATGGGGGCAGAAGCATTTTGAGAGACTTTTTATTTTAATTTATTTATTTTTCTGCCACACAGTGTTACGTCGCCCTGTTAGCAAAGAGGTCAAATCGCTGCTTACAGTACACAAACATGGTTCAATTGTTTCTGTGAAATGTCATGGTTCATTAGAAGGTAAAAAAAAATTGCAGTCCTAGAGATCCGTGGTAAATATCCCAGAATGTCTTTATAGAGTGGGAACATGTTTCAGTTCATGTCTGCAAAAAGAGACAGAGAGAGGGGGAGGAAATCAAAAGAGCGTGTTTTATAAATTTTTCATGTGCATATTAATAGCTAAATGCTTCATTTTAT
Organism: Uloborus diversus; assembly: GCF_026930045.1. Lineage (NCBI taxonomy): Eukaryota > Metazoa > Arthropoda > Arachnida > Araneae > Uloboridae > Uloborus > Uloborus diversus. Next base: position 69,707,156 of record NC_072740.1, read on the forward strand.
AAATATGAGAAAATTGCAGTAACACCGAAACATAAACATAGCACAAACGTTTTATCACATTCTTTTGTGAAAATATCATAAAATCGTTTTTAATAAGTGTGGTTTATATTTATCAGAGTGTCTATCCTCAAAGAAAAGTAGATTTTCAAATAAGAAACGAAATAAAGGATTCAAACGGCCAGACAGGTGACCTTGAATTGATTGTCTGGTTACTCTCACTTTTATGAAGGTAACAGTCACGCAACAAATAATACCTCTTTGTAATCCGTTTTGAAGGTAACAAGGCTGATAAAATGAATACTGTGTGATCTTACTACGCTATAAATTATTGCTTCATTGAGCAGTTAAAATTCATAAGTAAATGAAAACATCTAGTGTTTGCTAATCACACATGGAAAACGAGTTGTAAAAAACAAAGCTGGCAAGTTTCTACTTACGCTAAAGGAGATAGGTTTTTAACGTTGTTGAAAATAATGCTTTTCTTACATTTCCTTTCGTATTTCATTGTGCAAATAAATCCGAGATATTATTATTATTATTATTTTTTTTTTTTTTTGCTCAACTTTAAACACCACGAAATTATTTTGAAGAAACTTAGTTGGAACTTTTTTAAAATCAAATAAGTGGTACAATAAAATATTTCTTCTTCTTCTTTTTTTTTTCTGTTTTCCTTTTTTTTTTTTTTTTGTTAAACATGAGATTTTAGTTGCATAAGCAAAGCTACTATAGGAATGTATGTAAAATAATATTTTTATGTAGGGACCTTATGAGACATCAATTGTGAAAAATAAATAACTAAATAAAAGAACTACTTTACCTTAAAATTAAAGTACGATGAGAAAACTTGGCAGTTTAACAATCACAACTCAAAGAGTTGGATCCATTTAAAAGAACATATCATACTTGCATTATGCATATTGTGCCTGAAACTTGTATGCTAAATTACAATTAAACGACTCTGAGTCAAAGTTTCCCTTGATATACAGGGGAGGGTGGCCCAAAGCGGGTAGGCCTTCGTATGCCCTCCCCCCCCCCATAGTGTGTAAACGGCGATGCTTACGTATGTCGTGTTTACATGAACAACCCCAAGTTTCAATTAGTCCCAAAGAAGCAGCAGTGAAGCGGCATGGCGCAACCATGCTTAAAATTTAAAAAATGATACAATTCTTTAAAAAAAATAAAAATAAATTTTGTAACTTGTGATTAGTTGAAGACCAGCTCATTTTTTTGATTGTCAATAATATTACGTTTTTCTGACACCATGCACCTACAAATTACGATAATCCTTTTGTTTGTTTCTTTTTTAAAATTTAAAGTTAATAGTTATTGAAATAAAAAACGCGCCTTCGGACAACGCGGGGCGGGCAACGCGGGTATAGGATTTAGTCATATATTTATTTATAATTTCATGACTCGTATGCTGACTCAGATTTTCTATTTCAACAGGAAAAGTATAACTTTAAAAAGTTTTTTTTTTATGATGTCATTTTATAAGTCTATTAACTTAATCAGTTATTTCTTTATGATTTATAAACAAATGTGCTAACTTTAAATTGGATAAGTACAACTGTTTTATATTTTTTTAATAGTGGCAGGTAGCTAGTCAACTATTTCAATAATTTATAACTTCATATTTGATTGGCAAATGTACCAAACCACAACTTGTTAAGCTTACCCGCTTTGGGCTCTTTGGCAGGGTAAATTGGGTTTTTCAAATGTTTGTAAAGTTTGATAATAAATTAATATTGGGTTTGAAATAATACAAAAATGACTTTTTATTTTGAAGTTCAAGAAACCTGCTAGGAAATAAAACCGAAATTGCGAAATTGTCGCAATAAAAACCCCAAAAACTACAATTTTCGAGCGTTCTTCGAAAACCTACCCGCTTTGGGCCACCCTCCTTTACCTGTTATACGTTTTTTCATTTATACCCTTTTTTTCATACAGTCCCTTCAGAAACGTGCAAACGGCGCTTCACTGTATTTAACAAAACTAAGTGCAGGTGCATTACATACATCAAAAAAGGAAATTTATACCATTGTCTATATTTCGTCTAATATTAAAGAATTAGTTTATAAATCTAAAGAAATGCATTAACTGAGCTCCTAGAGATGCAAAAACTAATATATGCACGAGTCTAAAGATACTTTTCAAACGATTGTAACTCGTATTAAAGCCATCCTGGATAAATCAAAGTCTTAAATAAAACAAGTAGGTTGGAATTTCCAGATTAAAAATGATTTCATCTTTTTTAAGCTGTCTTGAAATAAATGACAAGATTTAAATACTACGTATAACAAAACTAAATAAGTTCGTCTTAGCTTTCTCTCACCAAAATAAAAATTTCGGTTTATTACACTTCACTATAATTTAGTATTAGCAAAGCTTCACTAGTGGGGTGACTTTTAATCTTTTTTCATAGAAATAAATATTATTCTTCGAAAGTGATTAAGCTACATTTTGTGCTCAAGAGCATTATAAGTCAAAAACTGAATATACACTGAAGTAAGGTTTTAACATGTTTGTCCAGCGTTTATTTATTCTTTTTAATTAATTAATTCTTGAATCTAATACAGAGACATTCCACTAGTAGCTCAAGAAAAACAAGATCATATCATACCATTAAGAGTAGACAGAAAAGCAGGATTTTCGCCAAAAATAACGACGAATTTTCGAGAGTTCTTCGAAAACCTACCCGCTTTGGGCCAACCTCCTCTATACAGATATAGAACAAAATAATAGGAACACCCAGTTAAAATTAAGTCTTTTTTTCAACCGTCCAATAAACGACCGCTACGTGTTGTAACGGTTTTGCACCAAGTTGTGGTGGTAGGGAAGGTATCAACGAAGCATTTGGTAGTGTGAGGGTTGTATGGAAAACTTCTGTATTTAGCAAAGCGTGATTATGTCCGACCTCTCCGACGTGAAAAAAGGCATGATTATTGGGGCTTGTTTCGCTGGAGCGTCCTCATCCGGAACAGCCAGTCTTGTGGATATTTCAAGGACCACTGTATCAAGGGTTATGACAGCGCATACATATCTGAGGGAGGTGTCTTCTGCGAAGCTCAGCAGTGTGCAAAAATTGAAGTTGAAAGACCGTGACTGACGAGTGTTGAAAAGGATTGTCCCCCGAAAACGCAAGACTGCACTGCCACAGATAACGTCCGAAAAGCATACAAACCTTTAGAGCCGCGTTTCAGTGAAATTTAATCAACAGGAGTTGCATGCTGCCCACATTCATGGCAGAGAAGCTGTTCCAAAACCGTTAGTTTCGACACAAAGTACTATGAAGAGACTACAGTGGAACAGAGACCACCTAAACTGGATCTAAACTGGATCTGCAATGGAAACAAGCCATACGGGGTGACTAGTCATCATTTATACTATTCGAGACCACTGGACGTGTGTTAGTACGGCGAACACCGACAGAAGCATATTATATTGACAGCTTTGTTCCTACCGTGAAGAATGGTGGGGGTTCTGTGATGGTGTGGGGAGCAATATCTTCTACTGGATTTGGAGCTCTTGTTTCCTTGAATTAGGGAATCACCGGTGAACATCAAAGAATCATTCTCACCAATCATCTCCTCTCCATGCTTCATATCCAGGAGAACGTCTGGTGTTTCAAGATGAGAACGCCCCTACTCACAAGAACCGCTGGAGTTCAAACATGGTTACATGAGCATGACGATGAAGTAGAACATCTAACGTGGTGTCCCCAGTCCCCTGATCTGGACCCCATTGAGCTTTCGTGAGGGTTTTTAGAGAACTAAGTCCGTGCTCGGTTTCCTCCTCCACGCACTCTATCTGAGCTCGAGGTGGTCTTGCACGAGGACTGGGTGCGAATTCTAATGAACTATATTCAAGACCTTTATTTGTCAATACCACGTCGAATACAAGCTGTTATTCAGGCAAAGCGTGGCCCAACCCAGTGGCGTAACTACACTTTCTACCGCCCGGGGCGGTTCCTCAATTTGCCGCCCTTTGTATGGGAAATAGTTAATACGTTATGTCGGTTCTCTCGCGACTTTCTAATTGTGTTGGTGAGTGTTTTGTGCTGACAAAGAGGCTCTATTGTAACTTTGAAAAATCTATATGCTGTATGTGTTTTCTTCAGAGTTTGTGTTTTATTTACGTTGGTTTTCACTTTAATCTTAGTACATTAAAAAGTCAAAAGTATTTTAATAAGATTTTGATAAAAAAGAATTTTTTTTCTTCTTATTTTTCTTGCAGAAGAAAAGGAAAAAAAAGAAAATTAGAGCCCCACCGAAAAATTCCAAAAGTTAAGTCAAAAATGTCAATTTTAAGCAAATTTTAGTTACGCTTATAAAAGAAAAAAAGGGTTGGAGCTCCCTCCAGATTTTTTTTTTCAAAATTAAAATCAGTGTTATGTTTCTTTGGTGACGTTAGGGGGTCGGGACGTTTCAAGAAAATTTTCCGAAATTGAAGTGTTAATTTAAGTTTAAAAAACCGAACTTTAAGCTATTTTTGGAGACATAGGATGAGATGGGGATTTTAAAGTTCGAAGTTGATGTCCTAATTACACATTTTAGACTATCTTTAAATCACGTTACAGGAAGGGTCAGGGCTTGACCGCTCTCAGGATTTTGTTGGTATTGAAGTTTTAAAAGCTCAATATTAGGCTAAAAGGGGGTGGACGTTATTACTTGGAAATGTTTCGAGATTCACGGCATAAAACTGCACTTTTGGGTTGTTTTTCGACGTTGATGAATAGGAAGGTTCAGTTGCTCTTCCTGAAAATTGATTGTTGAACCCTCAATAAATCCCCAATTTATTGAGGGTTTATCAACACAGTTTTAAGCAATCTTCGGTCGGTCAAAATTCTCCGGCGCCAAAATACATTTTAAAGCTAGCTTTGACAATGTTAGACAGCGAAAAGGAGTGGGGGGGGGGGGGGGGAGTGAAAATGGAGTTCCTCAAAACGCTGTTTCAGGCTTTGTTTAGCCAAGTTAAAAGAGGAAGGGATGATAAGTGGCTCTCCTCGAGAATTTTTTCAAAATTAAAGTCCTGAAAATGCATTTTAAGCTTTGTGACAGTAGGAAGGAGCGTAAAGATCGGGGAATTTTTTCTAATTTAAAGTATTGGAAACGCAAATTTAGGGTCAGTTGTGTTTCTCAAAGGGAGTTATAACTCCCTTTTGGATCCGTGCTTGTGTGAATCACTTAGTGTTGACAAACTCAGAAGTTTCCACCCAGTATACGATACGAGCAAGACTCATCCCCTTCCATTCCCTAGATCCGTACTGCTATATTACCACACAAATTTGGATTATTCTCTTCTTCACTGATAGAGGACGAAAAGATAAAGAGGAGCATTACATACGATCAACCATACTGTGATTCATGAGACGAAAAAGTTGTGCATCAAAAATTATTACTTTTGATGTAAATATGAAAGGCTTTTCTTAGAGATCACTTTACTGATTAAAAAACTTTCCTTAAAATGAATGACCAAATATGAAAATCATACTTTAAAGGAATTTGTTGATATGAAATAGTAACACAAGTAATTATTCGAGTTGTGAATAAATGTTTTTATAAAATGAACATAAAATTCATTCTGTCTCAGTGAAAATCTTGCAACCAATGACCAATCAAAGCGATTGCTAAAACAGATAATGCTATCCTGAAAATGAGAAGTCGCCCACCATTTGAGGCCTCTTTTCTCTCCTTGTTGTCACTTTCCTTTAAAAAAAAAGTTGTTGTTGTTGTTGTTTTTTCATTAAGGTGGTTTCCAAGGAACTTTCTTAAAATCAAGTGGTAGCTTCATCATATAACGAAAGATTATGAAATTTATTGTTTCCTCCGCAATAGTTAACTTAACAGTAAAAAGAAAATAAAACATGGTCCCGTGACTTTACAATACCACCTCCATCATTCTGTAGCTTCAGACGATTGAAGAGAAAAAAAACAAACAATAGTGCTCTGAGATATCTTCAAGAAAAATACATGTTTCGTGTTAGAGTAATTTTGTTATCATAATAGTACCAAAACCTTGTAATTCGAACAACTTTTTTCTTTTTCTTTTTCCTTCAGTAATACATCAAAGGCATGATTTCCTTATTGGGAAAACGTGTTAAGTTTTTTCGAATCAAAAGTGTGAAATTGCCGCCCACCAAAAAGTGCCGCCCGGGGCGGACCGCCCCCCTCCGCCCCTCCCTAGCTACGCCACTGGCCCAACACCTTATTCACTTTCTGAAGTTTTTTTTTTTTTTTTTTACGTCTAAATCGCACTGACTCTGGGGTAACAATATTGGAACAATTAATGAATTGAAAATATAAATCACATGTGTATTCATAGAGCTGACATTGAACTGATTTTGGAAAATTTTATCCAAAATAACAGGACATGATTGTGCTGCAACGGAGACGTTTTGATTGAATGTGATCAATAAACTACGTCGATTTGACTTGGACGCAAATCAAGCGTCAAAAAATAATTTACACAAGAAACAATCTTCCTGAGAGAGCAAAGCACAAGAAGAACGTATTCCAACTGTAAACATGTTTGATTCTGCTGGTAGTTAGGGGTAGTGTGGGTACAGTGAGACATGAAAATTCAATTATATTTATTTCTATGAAGAAATTTAGAAATCAATTTTTAGTACACTAGTTGTCACTCTAACAGGTATTATAAAAGTGAACCTAAAAAAAACTACTGATTCGCCCAAGCAAGAAAAAATAAAATAAAAATGAAATGAAATTTTGTTTCTTTGTTCCCCCTGTAAGTGAGGAAAAAGTTAGACATATTTTTTTGATTAGTGACTTTTGGAAGAATCTAAATTTAGCGTCAAGAATATGAGTGATTGTTGCAATTTGGTTTTGTCATGACTTATTGTCTTTGGCAAGGTAAACTTCATCTCGCCTTAATGCACAGTAGTGACTTATACCTGGTAGTTGTTTGGCGCTGTGGGATAGAATGATTTAGATGTTTCTGGATTGGTAAAATGGTTTAAAGTTTCAACTTGTGATGTAGCGTTTGCTGACAATGTAATGCTTTGACTTTCTATCACTAGTTCAACAGCATATTTCCTGTTTCTTTCAGACAATCCACAAATTGGCTTATCTGACCTTTTTCCTAAGCATGTTGGAATTTTGAATAGTAGATAAATATTATTATGTTCAGCACATTGCAATTGAACAATTTAAAACATTAACTTAAATAGAAAAGTACTGAATACAAATAGTTATGTGTTTTTATTAAGCTATAATAGTTATAATTCCAATCAAGCATCCTTATTTTGTTGAGGCAGGGCTTTCAAACTAGTTTTATTTTTAGTTGCATCAGCAGGCTATTTGTAATTAAATGGTATTCAATGTATAATTTCTCCACTTTTAGTACAAAAGTATCGTTGAAACAGTGAAACGTAAATTAATGGTATGTCACTGTTTCTTTCATTGTTCCCTAGTTGAAATGTTTAAGCTCACTTAGCGCCATTTACACACACAGAAAAAAATAAACATCTTCATTCTACTGCTAAAATGAACGTTGAATGATAGGCTAAAATATGATTAAAAGCACCAGTATAAAGCTATTCTATCAGTTTAGAAACAATGCCGATATTTTAGTTTTATGGGGTTAAATTATGATGACATAGTTATTTTCAGTACACCAGATTTAAAAGTAACCTTTCTAGAATACTGTTTATAGTATGCCAACTTGATTAAAAAAAAAAAACTTTACCAGGCTAGAAATATTCAAGCAGAAAATAAATTGCTGTTTTATCACTGCCCTCCCATTTCCCATTCTCACTACACTTACTCCTTCCCTACTAACATTTGATTGGTTCCCAGAACCAGTACATTAGTTTGCCAGAAAAGTTTAAAATTACAAACTATGTTTGATAAGGTACGTATGGCTTCTTTTCTCCTTTTTTATAGTTTTTTAGGTTATTTTATTTTTTCATTGATTTCATTATTTAAGTTGTCTTTAAAATGTAGCTTATGAGCTTGAAAATTTTTCAACAGGCATAAGCATATAAAGAGAAAATAATCTGAATTTTTTAACAATTTTGCAAATGGAATCTATTTATTTATTTTTTTCTGCACTTTCTTAATTCGGAAGCGAATTTTACGATTTAAAAAAAACCTGACTTCGCTGAAGCTTATTTCACTCTTATGTGACTGCCTAGTTTAACACACGAATAGGTGTGTTCGTTGATATAACTTCAACTTTGACGTTTTGACAGCTTGTCAATGGTCGAAAGGTGAAAAAAGAGGTCAACATAGATAAACACTTCAAAAAAGGGGGGATGGCAACCAGAAAGGTGACCAAAATTTAATTTTTGGAAAAAAGTGTTCTCTATGTGTGTGTGTTTGTGTGTGTGTGTGTGTGTGTGTGTGTGTGTGTGTATACAAGGAAGAAAATTGTAAACGGAGAAATAGCTCTTAGGAGAGGGCTAGGAATTAAAGAATTGAAAGATTTTTCTTTTTTTGTAGTTTTATGTTTCTGAAACAAAAAACACATCAATAAAACTCAATCATCGATAACACATCAATCGGTGCGGTAGAAAATTCATTAAATACATTGATACCAGTGTTGAGCCTCAACTTGAAAAATCCAACTAATGTTTTTATTCATTGATTAGTTGAAACTAAAGTAAAGTTTGACTAAAGTAATTTGACTCCAATTTAGTTCAGTGTAATATTTATAAAAATTAATTCAATTGCAGACGGAGATTAGCGTTAGTTTAAACTAACTCGTTAGTTGCTAGAAAAAACTAATTTAGTTCAGATTAAATTAATCAGATTGAATTTTATGTGACTAAAAATAATCAGATTAAAAGTAATCAAATTGATTTGATTACTTTTTTGATTCAGATAAAATTCGTAAAATATAAATATAGCATGAACAGAGGCACATTTGTATTTCTGCGTGTATATACATATTTATGAAAGCATACATGAGTTAATACATGTATACTAGGGTGCTCCCCACCCCAATGAAAAATAAGTAGCTCCTCATGCGTACATGAAGTCTGCACCACCCGCTCAACCCCCCCCCCCCCCCCTCCCGTCGTATACCACACTGCTTTTGGCCATATTGGAATAAAATGCTTGAAGTTTTTATCCAGATGGCCGGTGCCTGTTCCCTATTGCAAAGTTAGTAATGGGATGCCCCCCCTTTTAAATAGAAATTTACCCCACTCTGGTTATGGGGAATGGAGGGCTCTCCCCTCCTAAAAAACCATTATAAAAACTAAAATTAAAAACAAAAAGCAAATTTTAAAGCATGAAATCTGCGCCAAAAGCTCAACTCCCCTCCCCCTCCCATCGTAGGACACACTGCTTTTGGCCCTTTTGGAATAAAATGCTTCAATTTTTTTTATCCAGATGGCCGATGCCTGTTACCTATTGCAGACTCACTGGTGTAAGGAGATGCCCCCTCCCCTTCAATAGAAATTTACCCCACTCACGTTATAGGGGTGGGAGCTCCGCCACCCCCCCCCCAAAAAAAAACCCGTAATAAGTACTAAACTTTTTAAAAATCTAACCTTAAAACATGATGTTTGCGCCACCCACTACTCCCCCCCCTCCATCGTAGGCCACACGGCTTTTGGCCTTATTGGAAAAAAATGCTTTAATTTTATTATCCAGATGACCGATGCCTGTTCCTTATTGCACAGTTACTGGAGCAATGGGATGCCTCTCCCCGAAAATAGAAATTTACCCCACTCAGACAAGGGGTGTGGTGCTTCTCCCCCCCCCCCTCCCAAAGAATAAAATCATTATAAAAATTTAAAATTTTTAAAAATAAACCTTATAACATGGAGTGTGCACCACCCGCTCAACTAAGACCTCCCCCTCTCGAAGGCCACACTGCTTTTGCCCTAATTTGAATAAAATGCTTGAATTATTTAATCCAGATGGCCGATGCTTGTTTCCTATTGCATAGTTACTTGCGGAAGGGCTTTTAAATAGAAATTTACCCCCTCAGGCTATAAGGTGTGGGGCAACCCCCTCCCCCCGAAAAAAACATTTTATAAAAAAAACTAAAATCTTTTAAAAACATACCTAAAATTTGAAGTATGCGCCATGACCCACTCCACTCCCTCCCCTCCTCGTAGGAGCCACTGCTTTTGTTCTTATCAGAATGAATTGATCGATTTTTTTTACCAGATGGCCGAAGGTTGTTCCCTGTTGCAGCTCTTATTATAGTTTAGTCAGTTGTTTCAGGAGATTCTCCCCCCGTCCAAATAAATAAGCACCCCCCCCCCAAGAGAAACAAATCTTTTAAAAACTTTTAAATTTAAAATTATCTCTTCACATAAAATACCTGTTTGGTCCAATATGTTAATAATTACTTAATAATTGATTGGATAAGATAAAATTTCTGTTTATATGAATTAATTATCATGGTCATAGGAATTTCTCTTTAACGAGGTTTGACTGTAACAGTAAATTTCTTAATTGACTGTGATCAAACACTGGTCCCACGATGTACTGACTTCTACTTCATGGTGGTTTGAAACAATTTTTACTGGTCTCGGAACAACAGACTACCATTGATTCTGAACGCTAGTTATTTAAGGGGGAGCTTACCCTTCCGCAAGTAACTGTGCAACAGGGAACAGCCATCGGCCTTCTGCATAAGAAAAGTTCAAGATTTTTATTCCAATATGACCAAAAGCAGTGTGGCCTTCAGGGGGAGGAGGGTTAGTTGAACGGGCGACGCAGAATTCATATTTTTGAAGTTCGATTTTTTTTTTAAATTTATTTTTTACAATGGTTTTGTTTTTTTGCTGGGAGCCCCCCCCCCCACATAACTTGAATGGGGTGAATTTCTATTTCAGGGAGTGGGTATTCCCTTACGCAAGTAACTCTGCAATAGGGAGTAGGCATTGGCCATTTGATAAACAAATTTAAGCATTTTATTCCAATATGACCAAAAGCAGTGTGGTTTTAAGGGGGGAGGGGGATAGTTGAGCGGATGACGCAGACTTCACATTTTTTAAGGTTAGATTTAAAAAAAAAATTGTTTTTATAAAAATTTTGTTTTTTTATAAAAATTTTGTTTTTTTTTTGGGTGGGGGGAGAGTCCCCCCTATAAATTGTCTGGGGTAAATTTCTATTTAATGGGGGGGGGGGGCATTTTCTTACGCAAATAACGCTGTAATAGGGAACATGCATCGGCTATCTGGATAAAAAAAAATTCAAGCTTTTTATTCCAATAAGACCAAAGCAGTGTGGCCTACGGAGGGGGAGGAGGGGGGGGAGGTTGAGCAAGTGACGCAGACTTCGTATTTTTGAGGTTCGATTATTTTAGAAATGGATTTTTTTAGTGGTTTTTTTTGGGGGGGGAGCACTCCACCCCATAACTTGAATGGGGTGAATTTCTATTTTAGGGGGGGGGGCATTCCCTACGCAAGTAACTCTGCAATAGGGATTAGGTATCAGCCATCTGGGTTACAAAAATTCAAGCATTTTATTCTAATAAGATCAAAAGCAGTGTTGTGTAACAAATGGGGGGGGGGGAGAGTGTGTCATGGCGCAGACTGCGTCATGCCAGAGGGGGTGTTTTTTAAAAAGTATTGATTTTTTAGGGTCTTGTATTGGGGGGAAGCCCTCCAACCCTTCCCCCCCACCCCCAATGTCCTTCCCCCGTAACACATGAGGTGCTCCTTTTTTTTTTTCATTGGGGGGGAGGGGGCAAGGGGCCAAATACAACCTGTCGTTTTAACTATAGATTTATTTCAATTGGTTTAGATTTAGTCTGAATTTTAATCAATTGAAATTTAAACTGATTACTTTAGTTGACTAAATTAATCTGATTAAATTACTCTGAACTAAATCAATCTGAACTAAATTAGTTTTTTTTTTTTTTTTTTTGCCAACCAACCAAGTTAGTTTAAACTAACGTTAATCATCGTCGGCAATTGAAAAAATCAGATTAAAATTAATCTGAACTAAATGTGAGTCAGATTACTTTAGTCGATTGATAATTTAGTTGATGAAAGCCCAACACTGATTGATAAAATATTTAGTTTTGTCCTTCCTTCTCAAAGTGACACATTTCACTAAAATCCATCCCCGCCCCTTCCTCCTTGCGACAGTTTGATTCCCAAAAATATTGCTGTAAAAAAAAAAAATATTTCAGTCAAAATGTGTGATGTCAGACAATGTAACCTCTGGCTCTCCCTAATCACAAACAGCCCCCCCCCCCCTTCCCCCTCAAAGAGTGACATAATTTATGGACAACCTCTTAGTATAGGTCAAAAAAGTTTTGAAATATCTTCTCTGACCTGATACCTATCTTAATCATGATGTGTACAAATTTTTTGTTTCAATTACTGACATAAAAACTTATTATCATTAAACGCAACTTTAAGAAATACAGTCTAAATTTGAAAAAAATGAAACAAGTTCAATATATAAAGGTTCATCATAAGGTTTAAGTATAAGGTTCATCTTGAGACCATTCCTGATAGTATCTAGTCTAAATTAGATTTAAGTTAAATTAAAGAATAGTATTACATAAGAAGCTTAAATTATTGGTACTCAGAAACATAAAATATAAGCATATAATCATCTTTATTAATTTACGTTTTCCATTTAACGAGTTTCTTTTCTTTCAAAACTGATTTTTTTTTCCGTGTTTAGCTAATTTCATTAGTGTTTTCAATCTTTTTAGCAGCACTACCGTGTTTTTAGCTGCAGTAGTAGTTTGTATAATTTAGTTTGGAGATTCAGCCTATCAGATAGAAGTATACCTAGCAGCAGTGGTGTATGGTCTAATTCCCCTCCATATCTTCATCACTCAATAGTTGGTGATGCGTAAAAACTAGTTTTAAGATATTTATTGAAATTTGCTTAAGTTATCTATTCTTTAAAAATGTTTTAACGAGAACGGCGTCGCCTCAGTAAGATGTTGACTGCCACGAAAAGCGATGCACGAAGAAACACGCCTAGGCACAGAGTCAATAAAAGTGTGGATGGTATCTCCATTGGGATAGCTCTCCATTCCCTGTCAATCAATTGCCAAAGTTCGTCCTCTGAACGAGGCAGGGACAGAGTTTGCAAATGGCTTCCAATACTAAGAACAGGATTTAGTAACTGAAGGTAGCAAGTACAATGATTGGCTTAGAAAACGTTGCGGCAAAGTCACATGGTCCAACTACGACGAATGGGAGACACGTTTTACGTGAATTGAGTGACAGAAACATGATTTCTTTCAATACTTTACTTTAAAATATATCACGTAAACTTGAGATCCCTGCTTCAAGATTTGAAAGATTCACTCTCTCCACCTTTTATCTCTTTGCGTAGAATCATATCCCATACGTGTTCGATTGGTGACAGATTAAGAGAGTACGTTGGACATGGAAGCATATATACACCTTGTAGGGCATGTTGGGGGATTCGAGCACTGTGTGGTAGGGCGTTATCCTGCTCAAAACGTGCAGAAGGCACGCCTTGAAGGTAAGGGATTGCCAACGGCCGCAACACATTCTTCACGTATCGTTCGGCAGTCGTATTTCCCTAAATACGAACTACGGGTGACTTGGTGTTAGACGCAATAGCACTCTAAACTTTGGTGCCAAGTTATTGAGCGGTGTGCAGTACCCCGTTCCACAGTTACGGCCGGAATAGACCTGTCTCCATGTCGACGCCACGCTCCTATGTGGCGACTATCACTGAAAAAACAGAAGCTTGACTCATCTGAGAACACGATGTTGCGCCATTCCGCTATCCAAGTCGCTCAACACTTCACCATTCCAAACGTTGACATCCATGCTGTGGGGTCAATGGCAGTCTTCTTAACCGACCCCGTGAGTGCAGACCACATGTAACGAATCGACGGGAGATAGTTATGGTCGATACGAGAATATCCTGGGTGTCTTGCACATGCATCAGAATTTAGGTGCACGTGACTTGCGGAACTGCCACTGCTTGTCGGTGGGTGTGTGATCCACAAGTGCTGACGTCAGTCTGGCTGAGCCTTCAGCATTCAAACTTGCCACATTTCCTTGCTTCAACCGTCTTTGCCACAGTAAATGCACCGTGGATGCATCCATTTTGATATCAACTGAGATTTGAAGCAAAAACAAACCAGCCCCTCTCTCAGCTCAAACACCATACCCATCATAAATTCGTCTGTCTGTTGGAAGTGCTTCCGTTGACGGCGACCTGCCATTATTCCCTATTACACGTATCCTCCGAGACAAAAACAAAATTTCTTCGATGATTCGTCTGGCAGAAATAAGGACACGAATATTGCCTAGTCTACAAGTTCTTTCTTTTATCCAGTGCGATGTAGAGCTACGCATTTCACGTCATTTGCGTAGCGGAGTGACGTGCGTGTAGCCACCTGAAATTTGAATAAATTTCTAACCACGCCTTCTTGGTGTTGCCATTTTCAGTGTCGAACAGTATATGTCTTTACATTTATATATTATATATAAGGGTGCGGCAGGTATTTGAGAACAAATTGCTACCCATAGAAAAAAGGAAGCAAATTGAGGAAAAAGAGCATTTATTACAAATCAGAGTTTTCGTGCAGGTGATGAGATACATAAAGGGCGACATCATTCAAATAGCCCACTTTTAGCGGCAATGACAGCTTCTATATGCTGTCGAAACCGACTGTAAGCAATAATGAGATGAGTCTTCTGAGTTTTTGCCATTGTCTCCACAATAACAGCTCTGAGATCTGCAATATTGTTGTGGAAACGACTACTGGAGTTCTTCTCAATTAAGCTCCACACATGCTAGTCGATTGGACTGAGATGTGATGGGGAGCTGAGGGGTCAAATGATAGGCGTGACAAAACAAGGAAATTTTTTGCTTAACCAATCTTGAGTTATTCTGGCTGTATGAAATGGTGTCGAGTCTTGCTGAAAAACATAGGGTCTCCCACGTGCTATAGTAGTGATCCAGGAATTGGCAACTCTGTCTAATATCTCTGTGTAAGCAACGGTATTAACTCTGACACCTTAAAAAAAATAAGGGGGGGACACATGTCCTTCACCACACCCAGAACCAACCCTGATGTTTTAAGTATGGTACGCATAACCGTTAGTACCTCATTAGGACTTTTACACAGCCAACGATCACCTTTTGATCCTGAACAAAGTTCTTCTCCTCCGAGAAAAACAGAGCAGTCGACTCCTCGGGAGGTTTAAGATTGTTTAGAAAGCTCTTGGCTCTAGTCAAGCGGTTACTTTCCACTGTAACCGCTTTACTTTACTGTTAAACCGCTTTACTTACCGCTTACTTTACTGTCCACTATAAAGCGGTTATCTGACCTTGGTCCTCTCAGATATGAGTTGAGGTAGTGCGAAGCAAAGGGATGCAAGTGGCAAAATTAAAAAATTGGAGATAACCAGTACAAATGGTAGGTGAACCTCTCATCTGTCTTGGGGCAAGATATTGTACTAGTAGCCCTGTATAGCATGATTTAGAAAAAAATTTCAATGAAAGCCTACCTAGGAGCTGATCTTTGAACGCGTTTTACTCGAAACTTAAAATAGTCCAATTGCATTCGTTTGCTTCTCACTGCCTCAATTGACCTTCACATCAGGTATGATTTGTAGCGGAGGTCCTCATGAACCACAAGTCGGTTAGTAGCCTCACCAGTCTGCTGCTCAATAGCGAGTGCCCTCATCGATTTTCCAGGGTCCGCATCGGCAGCAGCTTGGACCGGCTGACGAATTCTGGTGTCCTAACACAGTCAAAACCTCTACAATGACGTTTTCTTTGCGAAACTGCTACCACATCTCCTTTACAGCTCCTAATTCTCTTTGTAAACAATTGATCGGGCAAATTTTAAGAACGCAGTAATTTCTGAATCGATCAGCCCTGCAGCCAAGGAGACAATAACGGCATGTCTCTTCATTTCCTAAGCAAGAATAGGGTCTGCCATGTCTATATCCCCCAACGAAAAAAAATCTATGTTTCTGTAAAACACAGAAAAATGTGGCTCCTATAATGTGTGTCCTTAAATAGCTGCCGCACCATATATATATATATATATATATTGCGTTTTCAAAAACCTTATTAATAAATTCTGATAAAATCTATATTTGTTGTTAGATTTGCAGATAGCTATATTGCAACTGTCATTTAATTTTCTACGATATAGATTGACCAATTGACCAATAGAGTATGCTCTGGATAAATATAAATTACTGATATGAAACATTTTTTGTTCATTTCAGTATTTCAGTCAAAAAATGATAAAGAAGTGAAAAATGACGTACAAATAAATTTTAAACAATGGGTTCCAAATTGAAAGAAACTCCTTTAGATTATTTTTTCAGAAAATACGCTACCGCAAAAGCTCAAAGTACAGCAAAATAAGATTTTTTTTTTTTTTTTTTTTACTCTTCTAGATCAGCGATCTTCTTTATTGTTAATCAAATACTTCAAACAGTAGAAACATTTTTTAAAAACATTCTATATGCATTCTAAGCTTATGCTTTTGTATAATTTTCAGTAGTGTCAACCACATGTATGAATTTTCCTGCAATAGAAAGTTTTAAATATAAGAATTTCATCATGTGGTTGTATCATTCTTTTTAGTTTTTTTCTTTTTTTTCCCCATAAAAGTAAGCCCTTCGCTGATTAGAAAAGACGTCCTCTACTTTTAGATAAAGTTTTAGGTTCCGCTTTGGACTAAAGTGTAAAACTGGAGAAATTCTTTAGTAGGGTTACAATTTTTTTAGTGCTTCTTAGGGCAACCATTCCATGGAAAGCGCAATACACATGGTGAAAAATGCATTTCAGCTGTTAAACCGACTTTAGGAAAGGTGAAGTAACCACATTTTTTATGTCATATGTATTAATTGAATGAAATTAAAGGAATAAAAGCAATTAAAACAAACGTGAAGAATCGAACATTAAAATGTCTTAAAATACTGCTAGATGAACAGCAAGATGCTTCTATTAATAGTTTAAAAGCAAATTTAGTTGATCATTACATCAAAGAATGATGATGATGGTTTAATTAGCTTCTCACTAATCCGAATCGCTGAATTCCAAATCCAGACTGGTAATATCAAAAAAAAAAAAAAAAGATTAAAAAAAAATCGGTAAAATTATGAAAATTGCATAAA
This sequence comes from Uloborus diversus, assembly GCF_026930045.1. Classification (NCBI taxonomy): domain Eukaryota; kingdom Metazoa; phylum Arthropoda; class Arachnida; order Araneae; family Uloboridae; genus Uloborus; species Uloborus diversus. The sequence continues at coordinate 69,724,230 of NC_072740.1, forward strand.
TTGTTGTTTTTTTTTTTTTTTTTTTAACTTTATATACATTTGTATCTTTGGCGCTCCCTGTTTCAACAAAATGATGGTGTTTATGATTCCGCCATCCACACCCACCACTTTAGTTCGGGATATTGAGAATGTTTTTTAAATTGAATCAGTATCTACTATATTTCTTATTCTTTGATTAATAAATACCTGTAGCATATGTTTGCATTGGAAGTGAAAAAAGTATATTTTTCACTTAAAAGAGAAAAAGTATCCTTGAATCGGTCATATTTAATTTCCTAAAATTCCAGCATTTTCTGGTTACTGAGAAATGAGCTGACGCAGATTCAAAAAAAAAAAAAAAAAAAAAATGTGATACATGTAGAAAAAACTTATCTTTGTCTCGATTCAAGAAATTCCTTGATAAGATTCGGACATTCTGGAGATGAATCGATGCATTTATATTTTTGGTTTTTAAAGTGATTACAGTAGCATCTTTACGGGCCTAAAATAAAGATAGTCTGTTAGACTTGCGAAATATTATTTTAATAAATTATTTTTTTATGAATCTCGAAAAAGAAAATCTGTCTAAATGATCCAGTTTGAGCACAAAAAGAAAAACATAAAGAAACTACATCTTAAAATTAATATAGTGCTTTAATATTCCAGCAGAATAAATGCTGATGAATTTATAAAATGAGTTTCATAAACATTAATCATATAAATTTGTAAGTGCCTCACCAATCAATGCAAAACTTCATGCTTACTTGGGCCTTAAACAAGAAAATGTCATGAAATCGTTATTCGTTTCTCTTTTATTAAATTCTTAAGATATATGCCGTGAATGTCGATATTCTTATAAGCGTTATTGGAATTTAAAGTATTAATTATAACCAACGAATGGTACGGAAATCTAGCCTTATGGAAAACAGGCAATGCAGTGTAGAGGATAATCAGGGTTAGGCTGATGACAATGTCAAAGAGCCGGAGGCTATTCGATAATAAAAAATAACGTCCGGGATTTTTCTTCCTTTAACCGCTCCACGTCAATAAATCATGTCCCCGTAAAGAATACATTTATCATTTTTTTCAGTTAAAGAATAGGTGTCGAAATCATAAGGGAGGACACTTTTCCGCATTGGGGCTTCAAGCGCCACCATTTGCAATTTTTCAAGTGCGCCGCCGGGTGGCTCTTTTATCAGAATTTTAACTTTATACATATATATATATATATATATATATATATATATATATATATATATAAATTAAGTATATCAGTATATCACTGGTGACAAAAGTAGAAGGTTTCACAAATGTGAAATTTGTTTATAAATATTGGTTTAAAATCTGAATGTAATGCTCCTTCTTTTCTCAATAATGAAGTAAAGTTAGTTTTAAAAGTTGCTGGTGGTAAAGATGATGACTAGTAATTAACACTGGTAGATCAGTAAATTTTCCTATTTTAACAATAATTTTTTAACTATAGCTATTTACTATTTTTTCCCCACTGGACCAAATAGTAAATATGAGGCAGTGAGAAGCAAAGGGATGCAAGTGGCAAAATTAAAAATTTGGAGAGAACCAGTGCAAACAGTAGTGCAAGAAATGGTATTAGTAGTCCTGGTAGGTGCTGCTGTACAGCATAATTTAGAAAAAAAAATCAATGAAAGCCTATCTAGGACGTTGTCCTTAAACGCGTTTTACTCAAAACTTGAAAATGTCCACTTACATTCCTTTGCTTCTCTCTGCATTGTATGACATTGTGTGTTTTATGCTTGTATGTCAGTACTGAGAAGAACCCCTTAAAAGTTAATTTACGTAAATGTTTTCTCAAATACTGTTTCGTCGGGATGTGACACTATACCGTGAACTATATATATATATATATATATATATATATATATATATATAGGGAAAAATCAATCAGTTACAACAATATAGCTGTAGTTGACATTGCGGTGCCTTGTTTTGCCGGATGGATAATCATTTCTCCTTCCGTTCATGTTTTGTGATGTAACAGTTTTGGAAATCACGAAAAAGTTAATACGCATTTCAACCCCGTTCTATCCTTTGCGTCAATGCCTACACGCATTTTCCTGCACATTTGGCAATGCTCTAAAGCTTTATGAATTTCTTTTTTTCGAGTCACGACAGAAATAGTATTCAAAATAATTTATGTTAATAAAGTTAGTGTAAAAGTAAAGCACAAAATTAAATTTTTCTGAATATAAAGTACGCTTCTTTAATGAGGTACAACATCATCAGATTTCAATCATTTATAATATACTCCGATGTTTAGGTTGTCAGATAAAATGCTCAGTGAAGCACCAAAATTGTTGCAACGTTTTTCCCTTATGCTCCATAATATGTTTCGGATTTTGTTTCACTTATTTAATGTTAAAAATAAAAACGCACAAATGAAACAAAAAAAAAGGTAGATATGATTGGATTATTTTGCAATATTTTCTGAAATTTTTAACCATGTTCTAGTCGTATTCACCTTAGAGGCAATAACTCTTTTATGATATCGCCGTAGCACCTAATTTCAGATTTCGCGAATATTTCTCCATTGGTTTAATGAAATAGTTTCTTGCCTGTAATTTCAATCATCAACTGAAAGAATCTGAGAAAAATATTTCTTCTTATTCGGGGCAATATTAAAAGATTTCTTGATGCAATATCGTCGTCGACAAAGTGATTTAATATCAATAAATTCGTTGAGAAAAAATTCAATCATCAGTCTTTTTTTTCCTACTGAAATAGGACATTTTATGATCTTATATTTTCCCATTAGCGATTTGCCCAGCATTGTATTTATTTATTTATTTATTTTTTCAAGCAGAGTCCGTAAATCGTATTACGCCGTCTAGAGATAAAAGTGAAAATTCACAAGTAAAATTCTAAATAATAAGTTTTGAATTTTTCTTTGTATCAAAATCAACTTTAGGTGCTTCTTATTATTGCACTGCGACGAAAAACTGCTGAATAGGGAAAATGAGTGGAAAAACGTTCATCTTTTGCAATAATACTCAATCAGAGAGAATATATTGCCTGAAGTCTTGCATAAAAAGCTTCGCTGGGGGACTTTTTTTTAATGTAGATCTGAGAGTGAATAAATATTTAAACAAGCGCTGTCTAAAATTCATCTCTTCCATTGTAAAATTCAATTTAACGCTTGAACTTAAAAGTTATAAAATAAAAGAAATAATAAGTTGGGTGTATAGTCGAGAGAAAAAAAAACTCTAGTGTGTTATTGCCCAACACAAATGATGTTTAAAAAGACGTTGTTTGTAAACTCGATTATTTATATGAAGTTTTGAAACTGTTCATTGCACTTCATTGCATTATCTTAGATGATATTTCGTTATGTGAATGTTTTAGAGTTATCTATAGCGCAAATTTATATTGATTTGATAATTATTTTATCTGGATGCAAGCAGCATTATTTCGTGTCTTATGAGGATCTCTTTTGCCCAAAATAAAAGTTGTGTCAAGTGACGCATGTTTAACTATCAGGCTCAAATAAAAGAAAAAAAGGAATTAAAAATTTCTATTCAACCTGTTCTTGAATCAAAATATAAATTTTGACCTCCTTGGATTTCTTTTTTAATCTGAACCTCCCTCCTACCCCTATGTGGATTCCTGTGCAACAAAGAACATCTGCGCAAAATTGGGCATAGATTCGACGTAAATGTGAATCTGTATAAGGAACATGCACACACACACCGACATATATCGATTTTTATGCGGGTCCCTGCGTTGCACAGTCTAGCTCGAAAGAAAAGCTGTGTCAAGTGACGTCATGTTCAACAATCAGGTTTAATAGAAGAAAAAAAAAATAGTGCAAAAATTCCCCTTCAACGTGTAGCAAAGAGCATATTTCATTCTCAAAATTTAAATTTAGACTTCTTCGTGGGTTTTTAAAATTCCAAAAATTCAGTCATTTTCTTAATAGGAGTAAACGTTCTGTTTCACGGATTTTCTGGCAAAAATCCTGAAGCGGGAGGGGGGGGGAGCAAAAAAATACCTATGATAATTCTTGGGCATTAGAGGACATATGAGGCAGTGGAGAAGCAAAGGGATGTAAGCGGACATTTTCAAGTTTTGAGTAAAACACATTTAAAAGTAACATTCTAGGTAGGATTTCATTGAAATTTTTTCCTACATCATGCAGCAACTACTAAGGCTACTAGTACCATATCTTGCCCCAAGACAGAGGAGAGGTTCACCTACCATGTGTACTGGTTATCTCCAAGTTTTTAATTTTGCCACTTACATCCCTTTGCTTCTCACTGTCTCATGTGACAATTTTGGCAAAGCTCCTTGTGTTCCATTATACCACACCAAAAGCAACGGTCCTATCATTTCATTTTTTCGCAATATCATATTTTCTGGCATTGATCACCCCAACGTAATATGGGATTCCATATAACCACCACGACCTCTATTTATTTTCTGAATGGTAGTGGGTAAGACAAAGTTGATTTCACTTCACTAACATTAACGAAGTTTATTGTAAAAACTTATCTTATCTGGAGAAAGCAAACCTTTTCCTGTCGTCTTCTGAATCCCGGATTCTAGAGAATTTACTTCTGGTCATTTTTTTTTTATATAATTGATAATTTAAAAAAAAGGAAAAGAAGAAGGGGTTCAAATTAGCAGCACGTTTTTAAAAATATCACTTTTTCCACTGAAATTCAAGAACACTATTCACGCATTTTTTTTGTTTTATATAAACTTACAACTACAGGGATCCTGAGCAACTAAATGAAGTATATTTTGTGATTGGACAAGATATTATATGCTAAATATTAACAAAACTGCAGAAAAAAAAAGAATCGGGAAAACTTTGTTGCACTTTCTTTACATATCCAGATGCGGAATTCGAAAAGAACTGCTGAGATTCGGTGAAGAAGATATACGCATTAGTTCAGTCAATTTATTGAACCAATTGGATTACATAATTTGTCTCATATTGCTATCAAATGAGCATTCGGAAGGATGGTGGCGTTAAAATTTCTGGTGTTACACTTAAGTGCAGCGACAAGGTGACCTAAAATCGCTGTTCAAGAAGAACGCCCCGTATATGCGTCTTTTGTAAGACAAATGGAAGAAAACGTTTCTCAATGGCTGAAGGAACACTGAGACAATCCTTTCATTAACCGCTTCATCTAGTAATTTCTTGCCATTACATTTTAACGTTGCATTCCAGCATATCATCGACAGAATGCTAAACTAACGCCTAATACTTGCGTCTTTTACAAGACAAATCGGAGATGACTTTTCTCAGGGATTAATTAACAACAAGACAATTCTTTCAACCGCTTCATCTATTAATTTCTTGCCATTACATTTTAACATTGCGTTCTGGCATATCGTCGGCTGCGTGCTAAACAAACGAATATGAAAAATCCTGTTTTTCAAATTACTTTTAATAGGGAAGTTTTCGATTTTTCAGTTTTATTTTTATATGATAGAGTAACATGTATGAACATCATAGGTGAAAAAATTTTTGCGATACGATAAGTAGTTTTTTTTAAATTAATTTTTAGAGTTCAAACGCTTGTGACGTCAAATGGCATAGGAAGTGACGTCATGCGCTCTTCCGATAGGGGAGAAGCCGATGGTCACGCATTCGACTTCGAAGACGAAACGTAAAAGGCTTATCTCCTTGCATTTAACTCCTCGCGTTTCTGGAACATTAAACCTCTCATCCTCTCGGAAATATTCGAATATCATCATTGATTTTACATGAAGATTATTTAGATTGTGCTTTAACGAATCCGGTCTCCATAGTGTGTTCAAAAGGATTATTGAATTTCTAAAAAATATAAATATGAGCGTGCTCAAAATGTCCCTAGCGAAAACAAGGGATCTTCGGCGGAAGGCTGCCCATTCGCACCCTGTGACGTAGGCTCGTGACGTTTCAGAAGAGCGCACTTTTGCGCGAGGATTTTTAAAAATTCATTAAAAATCAACCACAGTGTTTTAAAATTCGGCGTTGGTGAATTTTTTATTTTTGAGGGTCAATTAACAATATCCAATAGCCAAAATATGAACATTTAATAGGTTGCAACTTCCCTATTGTATGAAAAATTATTAATAATTTCACATATAATTAATAGTAAAATGATAACTTCAAACGATAGTTCAACACTCAAAGTTATCTTTTAAAATTTAAAAAATGAAAAAAACTAAACACGTCAGATACAAAGGAAATTATATTCAGTGTTTTGGCTCTCCTGAAAAGTGTCAATTTTTTCATTCATTAGTTTAGCAAAGTACCGACGATATATTTACATGTATTATGATTCAAAAAAATGTTTGTTCGTTTGGAGCTGTATTTTCCAAAAAAATGAATAAAAAAAAAAATAAAGAAGCCCGACAAAATAATACACAAAAAAAGAGTTAATAGTGTGGGAGACATTAAAAGTCGTAATATATTTATTATGACTTTTAAAAGAGTGAAACCTCAAAGAAAAAACTTTTACCATTTAATTCGCGCTTAAAATACTAATCTTTCTCACTCAAAAAAGAGCTAAAACGAAAAAAAAAAAAAAAGCACAAGTATTCTTATATCTATTAAAGGAAGTAAGACATCAAAAACTGTCCGCGACCGGAAAAATACGTTGAGGTCACACACTGTATAAAAGTAGCCTATTGAACACATAAATAAGATATTGAGCTCACGCATTTGATACGAGAACTAAAGTTTAAGTGATACAAAGAAAAAAAAGCGTACATATACTTAAGTATCGAACGTGGGAAGAAAATTCGACTCCTATTCTCCCAGTTGAGCTTCTTCAGCAGCCTGAAGCGATGACTATAAAATCCATATGTATGCAGGCAGATATCCGACGGAAAAAGGCATTTATTTTCGTGACTAAATTGACTCCGAAAAATACGCAGGTTTTTTCAAGAGCAAAGTCCGGCGTATTATATAAAATTTATAGAATTTTTCCTCCAACCCTTTTCTACCAAACCACAAGACTACTATACCCTTTCACCATGATTTAACCAGGGAGTTGAACTCGCTGCTACACTGGAAATAAATTTTGTTTCTGTCGTTTTGAGTTTACTTATTTACACATATGCATTCTCAACTTGGGTGTTTCTTTGTTTACCATGAGACATATCTTTTCTTTTGAAAGAACCTCGCATTACTTTTGTGACTTGTTTCAAGCGAAGACTGAGCTTTCTTAGAAAAGAAAAATTATTTTCTAGGGAAAATTTTAGGGGGCAATTTCTTTCTAGCATGCTTTCTACCTCGGAGAATTGTACTTAGTTTATTTCCTACATATCGTCTCCTCAGAGCAACAGAAGGATATCTTACTGTTGTTTTTAGGCTTAGATATCTTACAGTTTGCACTGAATCGACGATATGTTAAAGAGTCAAATTGTTAAGTAAGTTATTGATAATTGTAAATATTACTAGTCTTCCCAAACGTCGAAAATCTGATGAACACAATAAATTTTTCACTTATAAATATTATGAGCAATTGTGCTTTAATTTTTTAAAATCTCTTAGCGACCTCAGAAAAGTGGATTTTTGGTCATGTCTTCCTAAAGTCCACGACATAGAACATGCTTGTATGCACAAACATGATACATGAATTGTGCTAACATAATCCGTTTCAGCTTCTCGAATTTTTTTCGCAATTAGTGGCCACAATAGTTACATTACTTCTACTATAATTGCATTCAAAAAGCTTGAGCATAATGATTAAGTGCCAATATTTGCGTATTATTTTAAGAATTGTTTTCTACTTTTTTATGATTGAAAATGTCCATAAAAAGGGCTTTTAAGCCGCATTTTCTGGTTCATGCATAAAAAGGAGAAAACAAAAACTAATCTTTAAAACCACGGCAGATAACTTAGAAAGGTCTATAAATGTGATTACAACTTTCTTTAATATACTAACACATTTCAGTTTGGAAAGATAATTCAAAAAAAAGTATAATAAAAATCACGCATAAGCATTTCATTACTTTAAACTACTTACTTCAAGCATAGAAAATAGATAGCTGAAAACAGAAACCCCCAAATAGGTTTTTATTTATCCATGGACATGTTTGTTCATTATGCAAAAGAAGTTTGCAACAGTACAAAAGTGGTCGGATATAAATTTTAATACGTAGTCTTCAAGCATGTTATCTGATATTAACAATTAAAGTGGTAATCCAAAGAACTGAAAAAACGCAAACATAAATAAATCCTGGAATGTGATACCGTCTGAAAAGAAATTTTGTTGTTAATTGCCTGTGTTTTTTCGTTTTTTTTTCTCTCTTTTTTTTCACAGTATTTGGAATCTTAATTTCTTTCTGTAATCTTTTCTTTTCAATTTGTTTTCAGTTTGTTTCATTTATTTACCTACTGCGACCATTCTTTGTCTTAATTTTTTTTTGCAGCCTTGATTACTTTTTCCACTTTCTTCCCTAGAATCCACATTTTTGTTCAACTCGCATTCTTGTTTAAATAATCCTAGCTGATTTTCCTTAACACAAATTCCTTTCTTGATTCATTTCTACATTTTATATCGAAATAGTATCGAAACTAATTTGATTCTTTTCAGAGATAAATTGAGCAGAATTTCGGTTATTGGATTTTCCCTCACTCAAACTGTCAATGATTAACTAAATAGCTAAGCAAAATGAAATAATTTATCTCAAACGTTTTGAGAGGATATATCAGTCTATAAGACGGGAAAAGTGAATTTTCCATTGTAATTTCTAGTTATGTTAGAAAAAGGCTAAGCTTAACAAAGCTGTCTGAACTATAATCTGATTTGATTAACGTTCATAAATTTTAACTATATAAAAAGCAACATCACGCTCCGTAATATATTAAATGAAGAAGGAAAGACACAACTAAATACCATCAAAACCAGTGTAACTGAAATATTTTAACTATTTTATAAATGTACAAAAGGATAGCTACCATAAACAATATTTTAAAATTGAAAAACCGATTAGAAGGCAACACAAAAGATGAAAGCTAGCTCCAAAAGTAAATTAATTTTTCCTTGATAAAAAATAAGAACACAATTTCGTTTAAATTTTTTCTATAATTTCCTTAGCATTTATTATTTAAAAAAAAAACTGAAATGTAATTTTACATAGCAAAACTTGGAGGACCTTTTTGAAATGAAGAATTGCGATTAAAATCATAAAACGCCATTGTAAAATTTTAAAAAAAGTAAACAAAAAAAGGCTTTATATGTTAAAACATGTGAAAGTTTGGGAGGCTAAATTATACGCACAAAGTGTTGATATCTAAAATTCTCAATAGCACATTTATCTACTTACCGTCCTAAAAAGCACTGTAAAAACTATTCAGAAACGTTCCTGAAAAATAATGGGTAGCTAATGTAGTATAGCCAATAATATATCTTGAAAAAGCCAGGAATGTTTTCCGCTAAAATTCAGTAACCTTTCTGAAATTATCCTGGAAGACTTGGAAGCCTGAAAAGCTCTCCCAGTTTAAGCCAGTTGTGTCTCTAGTAAGTATAATATGACATCATGATACCTTCCTGATTTATCAAGAAAGTTCCAAAATCAGTATCAGTATCTGAGACAGAAGTGCAAGAGAGTATAAAGAATTTTTTAAACTCTCCTGCAATTCTTGCTAAGCTTGTCCATAGACTTATTAAGTCTGGACGGGCTATAATCAAACTGAATCCGATACGCTTTATAAATACGCTCAGTTTTTCTTTAAACTGGGAGCTAAAAAATATTTTTCACAACAGTAAGAAGACTGCATTCGTGTAACTTGTAGTAATTCAGGAAACCTTTTGACAAAGATACTTCATTTTTCCAGGAAGTGGATAAAAACCATTGAAATCCCGAAGCATTACACGGAGTTAATCAGTAACGTTTCGGATTTTTTTTTACAATGAGGCGATTCGATTTTAATTCAGGTGGTTGCTATATTACGTGTGTACAGCTGGAAAACATGCCTTGATTTCTGAACTCGTTATAGATGCTCGAAACAGAGTTTGAAAAATCTTTTAACATTTAAGGTTAAATTATTTTATTTTAGTTCTCAAAGCTTTGATGACGTACTTCATTCGTATAAGCATCCCCTTGAAAACATAACCAATTATTTAGGGCATACCTTTGGTATGCTTGGATGGTGGTTTTCTGATCTTTTAATATCCCTGAAATATATTCTTATCAAGTTGATCAAAAGCTGACAATTTAATACATGTTAGGCAGTTTTGGTTTGCGTAAAAGGTCTGCATTAATGAGTCACATCAATGGTACTAGTCCAATGGTAGGAGAACTTATCCTCTATTTTGTAGCAGGAGATGGTACTAGTGTTCCTGGTAGGAGCTGTTTTACAAAACGATTTAGAAATGTTTTTCAATGGAAGCCTACATAAATATTAGGGTATGATCTTAAAACGCATTTTACTGAAAACTTTAAAACATCCACTCACATCTCTTTGCTTCTCACTGCCTCATTTATGCTTTTCTGTTGCTCATTGACAGTCAATGGGACAATACTAATATTCTTAAGATGCATGGTTATCACAAAAATATTCCTTCAATCCGTGGTATTTAATTTCTATATATGTAGCGGACCAATGACAATGATTTTCCCTTTATTATGTGTCTAAAATATTGTGTGTGCTTTCAGTATTATTCTTCCGTTGACGCTTATTTCAGGAGTAAAGTTTTATGCAGATAAAAATAGCATACTTAATTATTAATCTTTGTTTGCGTTAATTCTTACATTAACTTTCCCGATTTATATCCTAAACTAATTAATAAGGAGCTAAAGACCAAATACAATGAGTCGTAATTCTTCCTTTCCAGTTAAGCCGAATTCCAATCCTAGGTGATTAATTTCAGGAATTTTAACTGCTGAATAACAATGATTTGTTTTGATATTGGTCAAATATATTATGTGCGTTCTCAGCTTCATTGTTCAGCTGAAACCAGTTGCTAAAGCAAAATTTCATGTATGTAAAAAAGATATGTTTTTTAGGTAATTCTTTTTTTATATTTTTCTTGCATCAATTTTCTTGAATTGTATCCGAAGCTAGTTAATTAAGAGCTAAAGACAAAACAATGACCAAAACACTTGATTCATTTTTCCGTCTAAGCGAAATTCCAATCCCTGTGGTTAATTTCTGCGCTTTTACCTGCTCAATAACGATGATTTGTTTGAATATTTGTCAAATAAGTCATGTGGATTAACAGCATCATTCTTCAGCTGAAATCCGTTGCTGAAACAAAGTTTCATGCATGTAAAAAAATATAGTTATTCCCCTCCCCCTTCCCCCGAATCATCTTGAATTAACTTTCCTGTACTATATCCGAAGCTAGTTAATTAAGAGCTAAAGACCAAACACAAAGGGTCTTGATTCTTTTTTTCCATCTAAGCCAAATTCCAATCCCTGGCGATTAATTTCTGGGCTTTTAACTGCTCAATAACAATGATTTGTTTGAATATTAGTCAAGTGTATTATGCGCGCGCGCGGATTAGCAGCATCATTCTTCAGCTGAAAACCGTTGGGTGAAGCATAGTTTTATGTATGTCTTTTTTTTTTTTTTTTTTTTTTGCGACTCTTCTTGCATTAACTTTCCTGCATTACATCCGAAGTTAGTTAATTAAGAGCTAAAGACCAAACACAAAGGATCTTGATTCATTTTTTCCGTCTAAGTCGAATTCCAATCCCTTGCGGTTAATTTCTGGTCTTTTAACTGCTCAATAACAATGATTAAATAACAGGAGACTTTTTAACTATCAGCCAAAAATCTATATGAATGCTCATCCGCTTGCGATGGAAAAGCACACTAAATACTTGGGCTTTGTTCCGGACAGCGAAGTTACTTGCAATAGACATATCGATCACTTAATACAAAAAAGCAAAAAACGCTTAATGATCTTAAAATATATTTCAAGGCGCGACTGGGGCGCCGACTCTAAAACTCTCAGAACTACTTACATGGCCCTAATAAGGCCTATTCTAGAATACGGCTATCCAGTCTACAGTTGTGCCTCAAACACCAACTTACAAAAGCTTGAAAGGGTACAGCTTAGTGCGGCTCGTATAATTACAGGACTTCGTAATAGTTGCCCAAATGAGATAGTACTATATGAGGCCGATCTGCAACCTCTCAGCCTTAGGAGAAAAACTAATTTGGTGAAATATTTCTCAAAGCTCACCAGTTATGGGACCCAGAATCGAACGTCTGAGTTCTTGTTGGGGTGGACCAACAATAAAAGATTAAAGAAAAGTAGCCCTTTAAGATTGGCTGACTCAGACAACTTGATCCCAAAAAATGTAATTCAGCATAGTTTGAAACAGAGCATTAATCCCTCAATTGGTTTAAACAGAGTCTACTTCCACACGGATCTTCCTTCCCAGGTGAACAAGAAATCAGATGCACCGGCTTATTTGAAACAATTGGCTTTAGAAGTGATAAACAATATCCCTGAGGACTCTATTATAATGTATACGGATGGTAGTAAGGATGAACGTAACTGCTCTGTTAGTGGTGTTTATATTTTATTCCAAGGGTGTGGAACAAAATTAAGCAGAAAAAATCCAGACTGTTGCTCAGTTTTTAGAAGCGAGCTTATTGCTATCGATGAGGGGCTCGGTTCAATTTTGTCTTCTCCCGGCTCTTCAGCCGTTTGGATTCTGTCAGATAGCCGAAGTTCCATCCAGTACCTCTCTTCAATTGGCATAAAGTGGGTGATGGTACTGGTGTTTCTATTATTAACAAACTGGAGCATATTCTTCTTTTCGAGAGGTGCATTTTCAGTGGATTCTATCTCACGTTGATGTACGCGGTAACGAGATGGCCGATATCTTAGCTAAAAAAGAGACTGGTGAGCCATTATATACACCTGATTCCTTGACTTACTTGGAGCTATTTTCTAAGGCTAAAAAAAAAGCAAAGTCCTCCTGGACTGCCCCTCCTACCCATAATTGGTACCAGGCGAAGTGCCCGGGAGATGCATTATCTCTCAAGTGTGGTAGGCGAGATCAGACGACCATCACTAGGCTCATTAGTGGACACCTAAAATCATTGACTTATTGCAGTGGAAAAAAAAAGACTTTTCCAACCTGTGTGAAGTGTGCCGACCATCAGGCCACCCCCGAACATATACTGAATTGTCTGGGACTTTCAAGATTGGATGTTTTGGCGGATCCAATGTTGGTGTTGGATTTTTTGAGAGTGACGAATTTCATAGACCTGGTTTAGCGCTGTTAAACACCGGAGATTTGCAACAACAACAACAAAAACATAACAATGATTTGTTTGAATATTGGTCAAACGTATTATGTGTGGATTAGCAGCATCATTCTTCTGCTGAAATCCGTTGCTGAAGCAAAGTTTCATACATGTAAAAAAGTATAATTATTTTTTCCCTCGATTCATGTTACATTAGCTGTCCTACACTATATCCGAAGCTAATTAATATAGAGCTTAAGACCAAACACAAAGAGTCTTGATTCATCTTTTCCTTCTAATCAGAATTCCAATCTATTAAACGCTCAACAACAATGATTTGTTTAAATATTAGTCAAGTGTAATATGTGGATTAGTAGCATCACTCTTCAACTGAAATCCGTTGCTGAAGCAAAGTTTTATGCATGTAAAAATAGTATAGTAATCCCCCTCCCCCCGATTCGTCTTATATTAACTTCCCTGCACTATATCCGAAGCTAGTTAATTAAGAGCTAAAGAACAAATATAAAAGGGGTCTTGATTCATCTTTTCCGTGCAAGCCCAATTCCAATCCCTTGTGGTGGTTAATTTCTGGGCTTTTAATTGCTCAATAACAATGATTCGTTTGAGTATTAGTTAAGTGTATTATGTGGATTAGCAGCATCATTCTTCAGCTGAAATCCTTTGCTGAAGCAAAGTTTCATGCATGTAAAAATAGTATAGTCATTATTTTCCCCCCGATTCGTCTAACATTACTTTTCCTGCACTATATCCGAAGCTAGTTAATTAAGAGCTAAAGACCAAACACAAAGGGTCTTGATTCATCTTTTCCAGATAAACCAAATTTCAATCTATTGTAATTCATTTCTGGGCTCCTAACAGCTCATTAACAATGATTTGTTTTAATATTGGCCTAATGTGCTATGTGGGATTCTGAACATTATTCTTCCGTTAATGTCTGTTGCCGGAGTAATGCTCCCGTGAGGATTCTGTGTTCGGAATTTCAGTAGGATCGCTCAAAAACCCGTTTGGCGAAGAGCGATGGAAATCGTTTTGCTTTTCCCTCCGCAGTTTTCCTAAATCGAATTCCAGATTAATAAGTAGGTAAAGCAGGTAAATCATTCTCGCAACTTCCGCCGAACGAGAAGAAATATTGTTTGAAAATGAAAAATTGTTTCATCTTTTCGGTTCTTGTTCCTTTTTTTCTTCTTCTTGCTTCTTGCGGATAGTTTTCAATTTACATTTTTTTTCCTACTCCACACTTTTTTATTTGATGAGGCCGTTTGCGGAGAAACCAGGCTGTTTTTTACTGGTCTTCTTGGAAAGGATTGAAACAATTCGATGAGCTCTCGTAAAAAACTTTTTTCGTCTTTTCGTTACATCAAAAAATATGTTTCGAACTTTGTCAATGAGGCAGGTTTTATTATGTTGTTTTAAATTTGTGAATTGAAATTGTAAAAAAAAAATTAGGGAGGGGATCGAGCTGCTATTGTGTTGTTTTAAATTTGAATTTGAAATTGTGAAAAAAAAAAGTGTTCAGGGGAATCGAGCTGCTGTCAAACCTTTTACTATAATGAAAAAAAAAAGTTTAACACTTATATTTATAATTTTCAGGCAGTTTGGTAATATTGTTTTCTGAGTCAACATTGTCTTAAAATATTCAAATAATTTATTGCAAAACAACACTGTTTTTCATAAAAACCCTCACTTCGATTGCAGTTTTTTCTAATGACTTTACCCGCGGCAACTTAAGTTTTAAAACTTTGTTGCGAAGCACAGTGACTGTTATTTAAACTGAACAAATTAAAAGCAACGTGACTTTATGCTTTTTAGTGCTTGAAGATATTAGTTTTTGTGCAAATGTAAATTGTTACATACGCAAAATAGCCGGTAAAATTTTAAATGTCAAGTCATTTTATAAAAGTGACGTTTCAAGCCTTTTATATAAATTTTATTTTAGCTTCACGTTGCTAAACGGCAAAATTTGTTTCGATGTGCGCGAAAGTTTTTAAAAAATAATTTTTTAATATAGGTCATTCCGTTAAGGAAGGAAAAATGCTATATAAGACATGTATTTAAAGTTTAAAATTACTCATTTCCATACGGATTTCCCGTTTAAAAAGTTTTTTAGATTAGTATGAATACTGGTTTTAACTCCAAGTTTTCGCTGTATTATTTAATTGCTTCTGACATATCGTGTTGAAAATGTCTTAATATTAATTTCAATAAATATTTTCAACTTTATCGTATGTTTCCTATGATTCTATTTTACGTAAGTGTTTAAAATACCATGTTATGTACAGCTTTCTTGTTGTTCAGTTGTCTTGATCTACATTAAATTACACTGGTGTGTAAAAATTAAGGACGAAGTCGAAAAATTAACATATCAGCTGAACGAAGAGGCAGAGCGGGCAGAAAGACCAATCAGGAGATTAAGTAAGGTGCTGTACGGTAGCACATGCGCAGATATGCAGGCAGACGTAATGGGGGAGTGTCTGAGTAGTATAAAGCATGTTGTCGGTGTAAGATCAGTATTTCTGGCAAAGAGATTGCACGCCGTATAGCAGTTAAAATCACACCGAGTGGCTGCCTCAGCGAGAAATGGCGAATAATCAATCTGTTAGACGACATCTGGATGCTTTTACCCGAGGTCGAATCATTGGGAAGTTGGAGGAAGGCCGCAGCGTGACAAGTGTGGCTGCAGAGTTCGGAATTGCTCACAGCATCGTTTCACGACTTTGGAGACAATTTCAAACTACAGGAACAGCTATCCGGGGGCTCAGTAGTGGTCGTCCACGAGGAACCACACCCGCAGATGACCGTTATATTGTCTTACAGGCCAGAAGAAACAGGCGGCAGACAGCGGGAGAAATCGCTAGACACACGACACAGGCGACTGGACGACCGATATCGCGTTTTACCTTGGCCAGAAGACTGCACGGTGGTGGTCTGTTTGCACGGCGCCCTATACGGTGTGTACCTCTAACGCCTGCCCATCGGAGAAGGCGTTCTCTGTGGTGCCGGGAACACCGGAATTGGAGAGACAATGAATGGGGACGAGTACTCTTTACAGATGAGAGCAGATTCAGTCTGAGTAGCGATTCTCATCGCATACTCATCTGGAGAGAGCGGGGAAGCCGCAATCAACCTTTGAACATCATTGAAAGGGACAGGTATGGAGGTCGCGGTGTTCTCGTTTGGGGAGGCATCATGCTTGGTAGTCGTACAGACCTTCACATCTTCGACGCAGGTTCAGTCAACGGGACCCGTTATTGTAACGAGATTCTTCTTCCATATGTGCGTCTTTTTAGAGGCGCTATGGGTCCGCAGTTCTTTTTCATGGACGACAATGCACCATGTCATCGCACAGTAGCTGCCGAACAGCTCTTAGAGAGTGAGGATATTGAACGTATGGATTGGCCGGCACGATCTCCGGATCTCAATCCCATCGAGCATGTATGGGATTTTCTAGGCAGACGCTTGGCAGCTCGTACCTTACCACCAGTAACGATTCGGGAGCTTCGATTGGCGCTGCAAGACGAATGGGCAGCAATGCCTCAACAACTCATTGACACCCTCATTCTCAGCATGGGCAGACGCTGTGAAACCTGCCTAGCAGTCGGGAGAGATCATATCCCCTACTAAAGACCGGATGTTTCTTGCTGAACACCCATCACAGGGATGTTTCGGCCTTCAGTCGCATTGCGCTCCAGGCTACTTTTTCAATAAAGCTTCTTTTTATCCCTCTGATTTCTCGTTTAGTAAGTGTTGCTTACATTACACATGTCCTTACGTATTGGGGATCTTACGTTATTAAATGTGTTGATTTGGAAAGCTTTTGTACAAAGTTATATTGAAGAAACCGTCTCGTCCTTAATTTTTGCGCACCAGTGTATGTGCATCCAACCAGCTGCACCAAATCTTTCTTTTTTGTTTTTCGGGATTTTTTATGATAAGTTATTTTCCATTTTTAATTGATAAAGCATGAGGCATGTTTCTATTGCATTGCATGTAATGGTCATTTTTCACTAACAAATTCATTAGTTTTCGATGAAGGTACTAATTAGATGTGACTGCGTAACTTTAAAAGTTCAGATAGAATTTTGAAACTTTTTCTACTTCTCCACTAATGCAATTCAACAATAAACGTTCTTAGTTTGTGCTATTTAGGGTTTCTTACATAGTTTGTTTCCTTTCAATAAAATTTCGGGCACATTATGTCAGGTTTTTCCCTAGTTTATCAACGGCAAATTTCAATGAAAGCCAACTTTCTTAATTAATTTGGAACTGTGCGACAGTTAGTTAATCCTAAATATATATTTTTTAAAAATTTGATAAATGAATAAGCTAATTATGTTGTGTTATTCCAGACTGGTAAACACTGAAGAACGTCACTTTCAATGTATCATTTTGATGTAGAACTGCACTGCATTGAAAACATCTGAATAACGATTTTGAGAATTCTTGGTTAAAGATTCGTTAACGGAACTAGTTTCATTCTTACATTAACAAATATGCTCTCTTAAAAAATGCCGTTAAAGAAATTTTCGTTGAAGACAGGTAAAGTATTTAACCAGAAAATATGATGTTATTTGTTAAACCAGATTTTAGCTACTTAATTTCGAATGCGATCATGTGTGAAAAATATCCTCACTGTAATCATAATTAGTGCAAGCTATACTAAAACCCTTTTCGATGTTTATTTTCTACCTTCAAGTTTTGGGAAATATTGAATCATATTTAAGGATATATAGATGCTTCATAGCAAGTGGCACCGAGTAGCTAACCAACCAGTTGACGATGATATGATAATGTTTCATCCAGAGTATTGAATAAAAAGTGTAAAATAAAAAAATATTAAATAATTTATATTAATTATTTTGATGAGGACTACAATCTGAGTGTCTTGCCTTCGTTACGCATCGTATATTTTTTATTACAGTACTGAATACATATAAAAAACACATGCAATAATTTACATCGGATAGAGAGGAAAGTTCATCCGGAGCGAGGGTGTCTTGACCCACCGCCTCTAGGGGGAGAAGCAATTTCTCAAGCCATTCAGCAACTGAGCCCTTAATTAATAGGCTTAGTAAACAAAAAAATTCAGGCAGTGAAAACTACCTGCATTTGTCACACGCAAATAGCGTGCGACACCCAGCATGCGCCGATCCCAAACTGACAAAATGGCAACTGGTTTTTGAAATGGTACTTTTGATTATTGTCATGTGTTTAGTGACACTTCCAAGGTTAAGACACATCAATTGACGTAAGAATTACCGAAATTGGCCAAAGCGTTTAGCCTGTAGAACGCCACATAGGAACAGACATACATACATAGACTGATAAACACATTACCTTCCTTTGCGTCGCGCACGCGCAGTCGGGTAAAAAAACATTTAAGTACTAGTTGAAAATATGGCTGATTTCTTCTTTGAGACAATACTTAAGCTCCATAATGAAAACAGCAGTGTGTATGATATAGACCAGCAGTTCTCAACCAGTGGTCTGATGGACCGGCACCGGTAGCAGAAAAAATTGATCGGTCTTCAGAGATTTTTACTCTTCCATATAAAAAATTCGGCAATTTCTGTAATTATAATAAACGTAAAACAAAAAATGTATCATACCAATGACAATTTATTTTATTTTCAAATAATCCACAATAGAGGATTGTTTTTATTTTTGGCAATTTCAAAATATTAGAGATGTCTCAAAAGTTCATAAACACTTGCAAAAAATTCAAGTGGTTCAGTATCTGAATTAAATAAATAATCTGAATCTGATTATTTATTTAATAGATTAGATATTATTTCAGATATTAATATCTAATAATCTGAATTAATTTTATCTGAGTTAATAGATGTTTGTCTTTACTTTGGTTCTAATTTTAAAACATTTTTTTTAAGTTCATATTAAAGAAAAAAATGGTGGTTCAGTATCTGAATTAAAATGCAAATATTCGCGAATAGTATCTAATCTTCTAACGCTATTTTATTTTCACTCTAAAAATCATATTCTCCCTTACTCTACTGACTTTAAAAACTTCTTATCAGCAATTGAAGGCTAAGAAATTTGCATAATGCTGACAGTGAAACTTTGTTTCTGAATCAAAACATTTAAATTGAGTTCAATAATCCCATTAGTATTTAAACGTCTCTCTAAAAATATATAAAATACATTAACGGCCATATTGTGTACCTTCATTGAGAGAAGATAAAATGGAGGGATTAAAGACTTTCATTCGAGAAGCAAAGACACCAAATCACTTGATATATTTTAAAGCGAAGCATTGGAAAAAATCAGGTTTCTTTCGCTAGTTTCATGAAAAACGTGTCAACCATTCACCTTTGTTGAGTCACATCCTTTGGGTTTTTTGCCCAAGCTTTTGCTAAACCAACGATTGAACTTTCTCCTTCCATTTGCTAATTTCTGCTCTAAGGGTACCTACTTTACTGTTGAAAATGTTTGAAAAGTTTAGATCATAAAATTAGCAGTCATAACAAGTACGGAAATATCTAACATTAGTGAAAAATACTACAAAAATGCTTTTTCAGAATAAAAAAATCGCAAAAATTTTATTCTTTATAAACACTTAGGTTACTTTAATGATTTCAGAAATTTCTCATTATGAAGGAGCTTTGTTCCATTTAACTTTGAGCACATCTACGGAACTGAAATGAGTCTCAGAAAGTATTATTACACGAACTAAACGAATTTCTTAAAAACTTTCGGAACTTCTTTTTCGAGTGCTTAACTTTCATCTCATCCCCTTGACTCTTCCTCCAGATCAGCATCTCATATTTGTTGATTTCTGTTCTATTCCGAGGAGAGAAAAAATTCCGAAGTTGTCAGCTATTTCGAGAGCTATTGTTGTACAGCACACGAAGAGGAGAAATGCAAGTGGCTTTACATTAAGCTACCAAAAGTAAGTCATTTTTCAGCCCCGTCTAAAACAAAAGCTCGAAAGCTCTTTGATGGAAAACAAAAGAAACAAACAATTTTACTGAAAGGCCTCGTCATCAAGACAAAGAAATGGAACAAAGATCATTCTGGCGAAGATGAAGTCACGCAAAATCGGGCGACGCTGAAGTGCTCATTGATTTGCGATCTCCTTTTCCCTATGGCCAGATACATTCATCCTTTCAGCATTGCTTTAGGTTTAGCAATTATAAACTAGAACGCTATGTTTAGTTGTTACATAATATTAAAGATTTATTTAATTTGGTTAGGAGATTTGCGATACGCGGTTGTTACTTTACTACCTTAAGCCGCTCGTGAATAAATTTATGGGCTTATCTAAAGTAAAGACAGACGCAGGGGTGTCCACTAAAGGGATAGTGATCTAAGTTCCGATCGTCTAAATTTAGAGGGGGGGGGATTATTATTTTTTTTTTCTTCTATTTATTTATTGATTTATAAATTATTTATTTTATTTTGTTAATATTTTTTTTCATTTATTTTAGTTTGTGTGTCTGCGTATGTCATTGGTACAGAACTGAAATAAATAATAATAATAATTGAATATAACAAAAAAAAAATGGAAATAAATAAATAAATAAAATGAGATTTAAAAATTTCAAAAAAAAAGGGAAAGAGGGTTGAGAAAATAAGGGGGGGGGGGGGAATTGTGCCATTGAACTTGGGGGTGAAGCACCCCTCGATAGACGAAGCATTTATGTAATTTGTGTAATGTATATACATTTTTAAAAAATATTAAAAAGGTAAGAAGAACTCTAACGGAAGTTATTAAGTTACTTTTATATTCACGTTGTTAACAAATTTAGAAAGATAATTTTAGATTTATTCTGAATCAACAGTTGAACAATTTGGTGATTAGAGCGTTGCGAGGTAAAAGGAAAAAGACTAAAAATAAAAAGAGGATATTTTGTTGGAGAAAAATAAAATGATTTATTTGCCGCAAAACATTTTTTTAGTTTAACTTGTTCAACTCTACTTTCGAAATTGTCATAGATTGTTATTGGAAAAATGCTCAAAAAAGGTGCAGAGTTAACATATTGAAAGTAAAAGAATGCTACGAATAATAAAGAACAATACAAATCTAGCATTTTATATGGACCCTAGGTCCCCTAACTTGTATTCGGGTACATAATCTCCAAAGAAAAGTAATTAAAACACTAAAATTTTGACATTCTTACGCAAATGTTCTCCTAGATACGAAACGCTGCGTTTGTTCACTTACACCGCTTTAAACTCGCAGTCAATAGCACCATTGGGGGGGGGGGGATATAAGGTTAAAAAGGGTTTTTTATTATATTTATGCATGGGGTGTGGTTTTTTTCAAGCTGTACAAGATTTCGTAGTGTGTTCTTACGCATCATAGTATAAGATTTGCATTTATTTTTCAAACGCAATGATTTTTTTTTTTTTTGACAAGCTATTATTCCTCAGAGAGAGCTATAAGTTCCAATCTCATCTTCTGCATTGTTCCTTAAAAAGCTTGTAGAATTTAAAAAAAAAAAAAAAAAAAAAACATAATTTAAACATTTGTTAGCCGCAACATAGTCCCCCAATAGGTGTTATTGACGGCGAGTGTAAAGGGGTTCGTTATAACGCTGTGTTTTATATCTCAAGGAATAATGGTCGCACTAATGTGAAACTTTTCAACGGAGGTTATTTCTCTATTTAAAAGTTAGGGGACGTAAGGTCAGTATAACAAGTTATATTTTGTATTTTTTTTATAATTTTCTTTTTCGCTTCAAACTTTCAGTATCTTATCTCTGCACCTTATTTTGACCATTTTTGTAATTAAAGTATGCATCTAGAACTAAAGTTTGCAAAAATAGAAGTCTTGCTGGTAAAACGGGAATGCGCTGTATATAGTAGACTCTCGATAAATCTAAGCCTTGTAACTCGAATATTACTTTATCACGAAGTTTTCTTTCGGTCCCAAAATAATTCAGTGCTTTCAACGCAAAGTTGTCTCCATGTCTCGAATGTTCTTTTAAGTCAAAGTTTTTACAAAAAACTTCATTTTCATTTTATTCATAAAATTGCAGCCAAAACAAGAAAAACTTTTGTTTTCTCCTTTAGCACATTGCTTTGCTTATGTGCCCTCACGAAGAGGATAATTTATTTACAATTGTACTCCTTAATGCTCTGTGTTGAATGAAAGATTAAGCAAAGTATCAGACTTAAATTAGGATTAAAATTAAAAATTACAAAAAAAGTAGCTCTTACTCTCAAAGAAACTCAGATATATAATCGGGCTTTTTCGACAAAAATACATTCAAAAGCAATGTGATTTGAAGTCGAAAGAAAAGAAATTGGCCGTAGACAGAAAGAGTAGTTAAAACTGCATTAAACGCTGTGGTTCCATAACAAAGCTACAGTGACAGACGAATGAGATCATTTTGAAATATTTCTGGATGTGGACTGGGCGGAAAGGAAAAATTACATGAATATTGTGGAAAATAGAACTACGTGTGGATCCTTGTTCTACTATCCTTGCTACATTAGATAAGTTGGTAATTAACTTCCCATTATAAAGAAGCATACCGCAATTGTATATTTTCCTATCCGAGCTATGAAAGTCGAATAGGAGCTATCTTGTTATTATGCAATGTAGTTTTTGCTTTTTCTCCAGTATTTTTTCTGCCATGTAATTTTAATCCTGTTTCCTGATTTTAACTGTCATCTTGCTTTGCATCATGTGTCTTCTGTAACCATAACTGTTGCTGGAGTAATTTTATACTGTCGGGTATTCTTTGTTGAGTTTATTTTGTTTTCAACAGTTTTGCTACTGCAGATTGGTGATTTTTGATCCTGTTTTGTTCGCTGGTTGTTCTAGTGAAGTAGTGTCCGATCCTTTCCCCTCCGAAGATACACCAGTACCTTGCTTCATAAACATTGTATGGATCTTATTAGTGATGTTCCGGATATCCGTATCCGTATCCGCGGACATCCGAGGGAAAATAAAGATCTGTATCCGTATCCGTATCAGTTACTTTTTTGACGAATCTTAAACGGATCATTTCTATTCTAAAATATTTTTTAATATTTGAATAAAAGACTCTTATATTCCGTTTAAATTAGGTTTTAGTCCCTACTTAAATTATAAGGTATCATTTCAGAAGCCAATTCGTACCCCCCCCCCTCCCCGTTCCAAAAACTAAGAAGGAATAAGAAATAAGTTTTAAAAGAGTGTATCAGTGTGTCTTTTTGTGGCATCGTAGCTCCTAAATAGATGAACCGATTTTGATAGTTCATTTTTCGTTCAAAAGATGACTTGATCGAAAGTGTTCTTAGCGTGACCTCATTTTTTTGTAGAACTTGAATTACCGGAGATATTAATTAAAAACCGATTTAACGTTTTTCATAATTATGGTAATAAAAATTTACACGTACGTTAAAAATGTTGGCCCAAATTGAAAGAACGAAGTTTTATGCGTTTGATATTTATTTGAAACTTCCAACTTATATACAGTAGAAGCTATAATCTTGTTAAGGAAATTTTAAATGCAATTCGAAGCCTTTATACGCGTGATTGGTAGCGATTTCATAGTCGGAAGATAAGGAGAAAAAGCTTAATGATTTAAAATTTTTACCTGCTGTCAGTTCATATTTGTTAAAAAATGTATCTTCTGACCCGCGAAATTCATCTTAATATGAGGTCGGCTCTCTGGGACATGTTTTGTTTTTTTAATTTTTAAGTTAATATTAGTTTGTGTTATTGATTTGGGGTTTCTGTTATTCTTCATTTTTGTTTTTCTCGGCATCCTTTAAAAAAAGTGAGACTAAATTCTCCATTTTCTGTTTGTAAAGGTGTTCCCGGCTCTGTATTTCGTCGGTCGGAGAAGTTCGGTGGAATGGGTTCAGCGCTGCATTTATGCTGAAATAAAATGAAAAAAATTATTTCTAGGCTGTCCAGTAGCAGCTTTACACTCTTGCTCCTTTATCCTACATCTACTGAGTAAGCTAGAAATAATTTTTCGCATTCCATCGAAGCATTAATGCAGCGCTGACCCATTCCTTTCAACTCTCCTTCAATTTTAACGGAGATTTCTTTAAAGAGTAAATCATAGGCTTGATTATATTTTTGCCGCAGTTGACATTTTTTGAAGAAACTGCCATTATTCTGACGGAAATACATTTCGTAACAAATTTTACACTTGGATAGTTGAATTGGGCAAAAAAAATTTTGAGATCCGTATCCGTATCCGCGGATCTTGACACTAATGATCCGGATCCGTATCCGCGGATCTACTTTTTTAACGATCCGGCACATCACTAGATCTTATGTTTTATTTTCCTTTTTATTTGAATTTAATTTATTTTAATGTGTTTTTGTCTCATTTCATTGTCTTGATATTTGCCTCTTTTTACTGAATATTTTTGTACTGTTTTTAGTTTAAGCAGTTTATCGCCGACACCTATAGTTCATAAAATAAGAAACAACAGCATCAGAAAGCACAAATTGCAGATTACTGCAGACATGTGTATCGGCGTTACAAGGAAGACCTTTTTCAATGCAAAAGAAATTAGCTTACGAAGGAAAAGGTATCCGGCATCAGCTCATTTCTTTTGCATAGAAAAAGACGTTCATTGTAATAACTAAACACGTGTCTGTAGTAATCTGTAGTTTGTGCTTTTTGATTTTGTTATTTTTTATTTTACTTTTAAGCTCGAAAGTATTTATTTAACTACAGTATATATATTAGTTCGTTTTTTTTTAATCCGAAAAACTTTTACAAAAAATGTATTACCTGTATTTTGTATATATATATATATATATATATATATATATACACTATATGACCACTATATATTGGGAAACTTTCAAAAAATCACATTTTTACGGATTTCTCGAGAAATAAAAGACCAGTTGAATTTTTTTTCACATAAAAGGTGTACTCCAACCGCCATTTTAAACAAAAATTAAGTCTACTATTTATTTAGGGGACGAACAACAAATTGAGGAAACAAATTAAGGTTTTTGATCATTTTTTATTGTAAATAGCTGGGAATATGCAATAAATTTAAGAAATAAATTAAAACCCTATATAGAATTAATCTTTATATTTCGTGAAATATATCTCTTATACCCACGGAGATATTAGCATTTCTTTCAAAAATGCAAATTTGTTTTGAAGGTGTACGATAGCTGCGATAGCGGACTGTATTTTCATGCGGAAAGGTGCTGGTAGACGCGGGGTTGTTCATATTTATGCGATGTGATGAAATTTATGCGATATAATGAATAAAATAAGACAACTGACCACACATCATCCTTGTTCCACCTTTTATTGCGATCTAAAACCAAAACAGAATGAAAAATGCATGCCAAAATAAAACTCGTCTGCAGATAAAAATCGTCTGCATTATTATTCAATTCAGAGCAAGGCTAAACTTAAGCAGCGGAACTTCCCTTAACGCTAAACACACAACATTCCGCCCGGCATTGAAAGAATTTTCAATAATTGTCACATTAAATGAGATGAGTTTTTTCACAAAAGAAATTGTTAACACTCCTTTTGTCCTGGCAGGACACATATCTTTGATATCCCTCTTGTATAAATATTAGATGAGGTTTTTACTTTGACCACCCTAATATTTCCATCTGAACCAGGTGTAGTCTGTATAATTCTGCCCAAGGTCCATTTACCTGGGGGTAAGTTATCATCTTTAAGAAGAACCATAGTACCAATAGGAATATTACCTTGTTTGAAACACCACTTAGTACGGTTTTGGAGATGATTTAGATAATCTCTTTGCCAACTTTTCCATATCAATTGCGAGTACCTTGTAAGTTTTTGCCATCTTGACAAGTGATTTTCATTAGTATCAATTAATTGTGGCTCTGGAATTGCGTTAATTGGACGACCGATTAAGAAATGGCCTGGAGTGAGAACTTCGTATTCATTAGAATCTGATGGCAAGGGAGTTAAAGGACGCGAATTTAATGTGCCTTCTATTTGAATAACGATAGTCAAAAATTCTTCTATTGTAAGTCTAACATTGTTTAAATTTCTTTTCAAATGGTATTTAACCGACTTAACACCAGCTTCCCACAAACCTCCAAAATTTGGGGAATTGGGAGGAATAAACTTCCAAATTACTGATTCAGAAGTTAAATAATTAGAAAAACTGCTATTTTGCTTAGTAACAAGTGATAACAATCGTTTTAACTCCGAATCTGCACCTTTAAAATTCGTGGCATTATCTGACATAATAGTTGAACTTTTTCCTCTGCGAGCAAAAAAACGCTTTAGAGCAGCTATGAAAGCTTCTGAAGTCAGCTCTGTGACTAATTCAATGTGAATAGCTTTTGTAGCTAAGCAAATAAATAAAGCTAAGTAAATTTTGGAATAGATTCCCTTTCTTTGGTTCTTGTATTTAATTTCAAACGGACCACAAAAGTCAACTCCCGTAACATTAAATGTAAAATTAGGGTTGGTCCTTTCAGATGGAAGATTACCCATAATTTGTTGTGCAGTAACAGGTTTATTTTTGAAACACGTAATGCATTCATGAACTATCTTTCGTGCAGTACTTTTACCATTAATTGGCCAATATTGCATGCGAACATGATGCAGCAATGATTGTGGACCCAAATGTAAGTACTTTTTATGGAAATATTCAAAAATTATCGAAGTAAGTTTATGGCTCTTAGGTAAAATAATTGGATGTTTATGATCAAAATTTAAGTTGGAATTATTTAACCTACCTCCCACTCTAAGAATTGAGTCCTTATCTAGAAATGGATTTAAAAATTTAAGTTTACTTTTCCGAGCTACTGATTCGTTTTTCTTCAGCAGTTCTATTTCTTCTGCGAATTCCACTTCTTGAACATATTTAATCAAGAATTTAGTGGATTGCTCCAACTCTTGGATACTTATCTGACCCTTAAAGCTGCTTCGGCCCTTAGCAAATCTGAAAATAAAACATAATGCGAATAATTTTAGAAAAACTGTTAGAAATATTTAGGACTGTCTCAATAACCGAAGTGTCTTTCATTAATGTCAAACAAATATTCTTTTTGAGTTCAATTTCATAGGTGTTAGAGTCTAGATAATTTGTAGAGGTTTCTGTCATTTTCTCTTCCGACATGTCTTGTTGTAGAAATTCTGGACCCTTAAACCACAAAGATGAGAGTTGAGAGCTGCTTGCTCCGCGTGAGATCAAGTCTGAAGGGTTCTGTTCGGATGCCACATGTTTCCATTGGAAGGCTTCAGTAAGTTGTTGAATGGTAGAAACTCTGTTGCCAACGTAGGTCTTTAATTGGTGCGAAGGAGTTTTGATCCACGCAAGTGCAATGGTGGAATCTGACCACAAGATGACTTCCTTGATATTCATTTTCAAAGATTTTAAGGTTTTTTGTGTTAATTCTGCGAGTAGATGACAAGCGGAGAGTTCTAAACGGGCAATTGACATTTTCTTCAGTGGAGCTACCCGAGATTTGCTACATATTAGATGCGAGGACACTTCATGAGATTCAGAAATGCTCTGAAGATAAATAGTTGCTCCGTACGCAGCTTCTGAAGCATCTGCGAAACCGTGTAATTTTAATGTGTCACCGTCTTCATTTTCTAGGTAACGCTGCACTTTAATATTTTCTATCTCCTTTAAGGATATCACAAAATTACGCCATTCGGTTGCGATTGAATCTGGTAACTTGTCTTCCCATTTTAGTCTAAGTAGCCACAGTCTTTGCATAAAGATTTTTGCGTTGCATATTATGGGGCCAATTAAGCCAAGAGGATCATACAATTTTGCAATGTCAGATAGAACGTCTCGTTTGGTGTAACTTATCCTGGGTTTCAAGGAGACCTTGAAGGAAAATTTGTCTTCTGTTGGGTTCCAATTTATCCCTAAAGCTTTTTTCTCATTTTCCGATTTCTCGTCAAAACTATGATTTTCTCCAGCCGAATTAAAAATGGAATTGCTGACATTTGAGCTCCATTTATAAAAAAACATGCCACTGGTTTTAAACATTTCCAAAAGTTGTTTTTGGACCTCTTCAAATTCCTTAATGTTTGAGGCTCCTGATACCACATCATCCATATAGAAATCACTTAGAGTTACAGCAGACGCAAGAGGAAATTTTGATGCTTCATCATATGCAAGTTGTTGAAGTGTTCTAATAGCTAAATAAGGGGCACTTGATGTCCCGTATGTTACAGTCTTTAACTTAAATGTGAGAACAGGGTCTTCTGCCGTCTTTTTCCACAAAATTCTTTGGAGATTTTGCTGAGATGGATGAATTCCAATTTGCCTGTACATCTTCTTAATATCGGCTATGAATGCGTATTTATGTTTGCGAAATCTGACCATTATGTCAAAAATATCTTCTCGGACGTCACCTTTCAATAAAATATCGTTAAGGGATTTTCCAGAAGTTGTTGCGGCCGATGCGTTGAAGACGACACGTAATGGAGTTGTCCGATTTTCTGGTTTATATACTCCGTGATGCGGCAGATAATAAGATTTTTCTTTGATATCTTCATCTGAGATAACTTCCATGTGATTTAGATCTTCGTATTCTTGCATGAAGTTTTGATATAATTGCATCATTGTTGGTTTGTTTTTCAATTGCTTCCAAAGGCTTTCAAGTCTTCGTTCTGCATTTGCTCTGGAATCTCCTAAGCAGGAAGGTTCTTCTTTAAGAGGCATAGAAACAATGAATCTACCGTTATTATCTCGATTATACGTTGACGTAAAATATTCTTCACAAAATTTCGCTTCTTCGCTAATGATGCGTTTATCGTCTTCCACGTTTTCAATGTTCCAAAGTTTCTGAATACTTTGTTCAAGAAAGTCCAAACTTTTAACAAAACCACAAAATTTAAATTCGGATGCGCTTGTGCTTGTTCCAGTAGCTATATAGCCAAAAACTGTCTCTTAAAATCTTAAATCCGGTGAAGGGGTTCGAAATTGTCCAGTTTTTATGATTTCCCAAAGCAACTCTGCGCCAATTAATAAATCAATTTTATTTGGAGTGCCAAAACCCGGATCTGCTAGGATTACGCCTGGAGGCAATGTCATATTTTTTGTACTTATGACGCAGGATGGGATGACATCAGTAATTCTTGAAAGAATTAATAAATCTAATTTTCTATTAAAAGTGCGATTTTCATTCGAAATTACTGCTTTTATTTTTGAAAATAGTTTCACTGAACTACCATTGATGCCCGAAACGGACGCGTGAAACCTTTCTTTCCTTAAATTCAATAAATCAGCGAATGCAGCTGTAGTGAAGCTGCTTTGGGAACCACAATCTAGGAGAGCACGTCCAATAACTGGATTTCCAGAAGCATCTAAAACTGAAACAAGTGCAGTTGACAAAATCACATTTCGCTCTGCTGAGGGAGTATAGCCAGCGAAAGTCCTAACGTCTTGGACAGCGGGAGAACCATTGTCAGGGGCATTGTCTGGGAACTGCAATTTTTCAATTGTATCCAAAGACTGGAGAGGGGGTGTGGGTTTCGTAGTCTCTCTGACTTTGTGCAATAAGCTGTTATGCCTTTTCCCACAAGTAAAACAGAAATGTTTGGATTTACATGAATTAAGTTGATGCTGATAGCTTAGACAGTTAGTACATAAATTATGTCTCTTTACTGTGTTCCATCTTTCTTGAACATTAAGCTGTAAAAACTGCTTACATTTAAATATTGCATGATCGGGAGATGAACATAAAATGCACAAATTTTTATCACTATTTATCATTAACGATTTTAGGTTAAATTTTTGTTCTGACACATTTTTTGAGGTTTTATGATAAACATTCCTCGATACATTGTCCAAAACTTGACACCTTTTTTCTAAAAATGATAGAAGCTCTTCCAGTTTCGGAACTTCTTTGGAGCTTGCGTTAAGCTCAAATTGCTTGCGAGATTCTATGTTTAGTTTTTCTAAGATGATATTTATCAATAAAATATCACTTAAATGATTTCTCTCATATTTGAGGACTTTAAGGGCACGAATATTTTTATTAATAGTGTC
Organism: Uloborus diversus; assembly: GCF_026930045.1. Lineage (NCBI taxonomy): Eukaryota > Metazoa > Arthropoda > Arachnida > Araneae > Uloboridae > Uloborus > Uloborus diversus. Next base: position 69,754,355 of record NC_072740.1, read on the forward strand.
AATTAGATGTCTAAGTTCTTTAGTAGATTGTTGCTGAATTTTAGAATACTTAAGAATAGAATTTACGTGTGTTTCTACAATTATTCTTTCGTTTTCATATCTTTCTTCTAAAGCTTTAAATAATGAGTCGTAAGTGTCTTCTGCTGACATTAAATGTTTTGCTTCACCGACTAAGCAAGATTGTAAATATTGAAGTTTGTGTACATCTGATAATTGGTTGTTACTATTAATTATACTATTGAATTGCATTTTAAAATTGTTCCATTCTTCAATTTTACCTGCGAACTTTGAAATCGAAAGTTCCGGTAATCTAACTAATGCACTGTTTTTACTTTCATTGGTAGAATTATTTTCTTCATGCGTTGAAAGAAATGTATAAATTCTAACCTCTAATTCTTCAGTTTTCGATTCTAATTCCTCGAGATCCTTTTCAATTGGAGGCAAATCTTCATCTTTTTCAATTAGCTGATAATACTGAGAACGCAATTCTGAAGCACTTTCTTGAATTCTTTTCAAGGCTTTAAGTTTAATATCCAGTTCAATTTTTGAAAATGTCCATTCTTTGTCCTCGAAGAATAGTCCTAATTTAGTTACTTGCGTTTTTAGTGCGCCCTTTTGGCGGTTTAAGGCAGTTATTTTCGCCATTTTCTACTGAGAACAACTGTTTTGAAGTTCTGTAATGCGATGCAAATAATCAATGTTCTGCTGCGAAGACGGACCAATTTGTTCGATAGCTGCGATAGCGGACTGTATTTTTATGCGGAAAGGTGCTGGTAGATGCGGGGTTGTTCATATTTATGCGATGCGATGAAATTTATGCGATATAATGAATAAAATAAGACAACTGACCACACATCATCCTTGTTCCACCATTTATTGCGACTTAAAACAAAACAGAATGAAAAATGCATGCCAAAATAAAAACTCGTCTGCAGATAAAAATCGTCTGCGTTATCATTCAATTCAGAGCAAGGCTAAACTTAAGCAGCGGAACTTCCCTTAACGCTAAACACACAACAGTATGGTTTTTTTTTTTTTTTTTTTTGATCGATCTTGTTACCTTTGAAACTAACAATTACCAAAAGAATAAATGAAATAAGAATAATAAAATCAAAAATAAGCAGTATCTGAAATATAATTCAAGTTTGTTAAACTTTTGATTTTGAAGCTTTTTTCAGAAGCCTTTGTCATTACAATCGCCTTCGCGACCAATAATTTGAATCTGTTTTAATACAGTTATAGTGTGTAGGAAATGCTGAATAATTGTTAAGTGTTTTCTTTTAACATTTTATTCTTTCAGAATCATGTTGAATCTCAACCTCATGAAGCTCCAAAAGGTCCACCAGTTACAGTTTTTGTCGGAAACATTACTGACAGAGCTTCAGATGCTTTAGTTCGACAAATATTGCAGGTAAATATTTATATGTAAACAATGAAACTATACCTGAAAAATGTCACTTGATGCAGCAGCGAAAAAACTTACATAAGTCTGCAATGTGGATTAAAAAATCAAACATAGCCTTCAAAGTAAATTGACATTCATATTTCTGTGACTTACAGTGTGAAAAATATAGAAAATCAATGTGTAAAATATAATTTGGAAAAAATGCATTTCAGAAGAAAAAGTGAAAAAATTGAGATTATCTTTTTTTTTTTTTTTTTTTTTTTGTGTATGTATGTGTGTGTTTCTATCAAAAAGTTGTCCAAAGCCTCTATTTCATTTTTTTAAACATTATATTTAGCATATTAGCTGTAATTTTTATGTTTTGCATCTGTTTTTAAGGCAATTCCTGGTGTTTTTTTATTATTATTATTACTATTTTTTTTTTTGTTTTATTTATTTATTTATTTTTTTTAATGATTATTCTAATGTCAATTTACTTTGAGACTCATTTCCTTACAAAGTTTTTATTTTCCTTGGAATAAGTTAAATAATAAAAACTGGTAGTAATGTTTAACTACTAAATATATAGTAATTCAATTTATTTTCAAGGAAAACATAAACATGTTCCAGAAATTATTTCAAGTGTTGCTGAGCTGATAAACTAAGAATTGAATCATATGTTTTTTTTCCTACTATGTTTACTTCAGTTTAGATTTATCTTTTGGGAATCACTCAAAACCCCAATTACGAATTAAAAAATGAAAGAATTAAAAAAAGAATAAAAAAGGAAGGAAGTTAGTTAAAATTAAGGTATGATTTGCAAAGATTTATTGAAGATTTGTAACCTCACACAGGAGTTGTTGCTTTATCTGAGATATTATATTCTTTCCAGGAGGAAGGGAGCATTTTTGCAATGCATTACGGGTCTTCAAAAAGCAATATTGTTTTCATTGAGTAATATTTTATCATAGTGATATTTTTTTTTATTATTTTTTGATTCATTCTCTTTCAGCAGTGAGTTGTAATTTCAGAACTTAATGCCATGCATATAAGATATTTATTTTTGGATTTGAGTGTTAAAATATGTTTTCAAACTGAAAATTGTAACTATTACATGCCTTCAGAATGTTTTCTTTAAATTGTTGTTGATATATTTTCTTCAGGTTAATATTTTGTTATTTCAACAATGCTGTGTATGAAGATGGAGGGGGGAAAAAAAGATCTAAAACCCTTGAGGGTACCGAAATTTTGGGCCTCTAAAGATAAAATATTTTTTTATGTGTGGCTGAGTTATGGTAGTCTTGCAGATTTTTTTTAAAAAATTGTCCTGAGTTATTTCAAGCAACTATAATATATTAAATTTCTGTTAACAGACCCTTAATCTTTTGTTCACTCTATTTTTAGCGATGTGGAATAGTTCTGAATTGGAAGCGAGTTCAAGGGGCAAATGGGAAACTGCAGGGTATGTATTTACAAGTAATTTAAAAAGCAATGACAAGTTTTTCACCAAAATATTTTTACTTCTCAAAATTGTTTCATGGGAGAATTCACAATATTTTCCTTTTAGCCTTCGGGTTTTGTGAATATGGCGATCCAGAATCTGCTCTTAGAGCAATGCGATTACTTCACGATTATGAACTTGGAGAGAAGAAATTAGTTGTAAGTTTTTTACTTAAACTTATAATATTATAGAAATAAACATAGTTGTCAATTTTTCTTTTTTTTAATTTTATTTTTTATTTATTTATTTATTTATTTATTTTTTTTTTTAATTTTTCAATGTTATTTTAGGTTAAAGTAGATGGTAAAACCAAGGAAAAATTAGATGAATATAAAGCTAACAAACTTTCAAAAGTACAAGATGAAGATGAGAAAAAAACTGAAGAGAAAGAGGATAGTAATAAAGAAGAAGGTGAAACCAGTGATGATGCATTAGATGAGATGACAAAACAAAGAGATAACACAATTATGACCAGCCTACAATTATTGGTCAATGCTCATGCACTTGAACTGAAAAAACCATCAGATGATAAAGGTTTTTCCTTTTTTGATATTTAAAGCAAAATATTTCATGTAATAAATAAAGCTAAGCATAGAATGTCTGTAACGTGAAGTTTTAAACTACTCAGGGAATCATATCTAAATTTGTCAAAGACTTTCAGCTAAATTTTAATACCAATTACAAACTGAAGTAAAAAGTAGTTAATTTTTTTCCTTTTCCATCTAATGTAACTCAATACTTTATACATTTTGTCATAAAATTAATTTGATAAGCTGTTAGTGTTAAGAATCTTAGTTTGAAAAAAATGATAAGAATTATTGATAAATGTTTTTTACTATTTAAGTTTTTCCTTAGCCATCATTTCATACTTTTCAAATTATGAACTAGAAAAGTGTTTAGTATCTTGATCAACCATAAGAAAAATCTTAGAAATTTGAATGTTAAATAATGATTATTTAGTATCTGTCTTTTTAATTTTGTTTTGTTTGACAGATATTCCTCCTCCATTGCCTGTAGTCGTTCCACTGGACAAACCACAGAATTCAGGTAACAACAGTCCAAAACCACGAAGTGACTATGAGAGATTGAAAAAAAATGTAAGTTGTCCCTCTAGTTCTCAAAACAGAAATATGCATTATGCCATTTACAGTCAAGTTTTTATGATAGCTTAATGTGAGGTGTGGGCAGATCAAAGACTTTTTTTGAAGAATTTTTACCTGTTTTGGGAAAGTTAAGCTCAATTGCCAGCAGCTTAAGATGCTCAGATTTCTTGAATATGATTTTTTTTCCCATTCAAAAGGGGTTGTATTGTTTAAGCAGCACTTTGACATTGCATGACGTTGATTACTGAAATTTTAATCCTAGGTTTATTGCAAATTTGAGAAAGTAACGCTGTTATACAAAATTTTAGTGAGACCTCATTTGCATAGCTGCCAACTTTTACGATTTTAGTTTAGCTGTTGGGGCATTCCACGGTATTTTTGACATTATGTAGAGTCCGTAACATGACCTTTTTCTGCCATAATTTTACCGTTTGATTTGCAAATTATTTTATTTTAAGCTGGTGTGTTGGTAGGAAAAGATAAAAATAAAATAATGTGCTAATCAAACAGTAAATTAAAAAGTTATGGCAAAAAAGGTCACATTACAGACTCTACATAAATGTCAAAAATACCTTGGAATGCCCCTGTTATCAAACGTTACAAGCCTATCCCAACTTTGTATGCACTTTGAACAATGGGATTTTAGCACATACACATAAATAACCAAGTGTTGACAGTTCTTTTTTACTCCACCTGCATTTTATCCTCTATTTAAGACTTGCATGCTCTTTTTATTTTATTACTCCACCAACTTACAAATAAAAAACATCCAGTTGCATTTGAGTTAATTCAAGCAAACGCCATTTGTAAAATTTATCTTAAATTTTTACCAGTCGTACCAAGGATATACTTCACAAAAATTTTAAGGAAAAATTTATTTTATCTGGAAAGATTAATGATGTTTAGGATGGAGATAGATTTCAGGAACCAAACAATTCTATTGTTTTTTGGAAAAAAATCAGACTTGGAAAATTTGAGTTGTTCAAATACAATTAATTTCTGCTTTTAAAGTTTTTTTACATGCAAATAGTTTAATAAAGTTTAGCACATGCAAATATACTGCATGCAGTTAGTAAAATTTAAAAGACTGATTTACTTGTTAGTTGTTGAGACATAATTTTTACACATTGAATTTTTCCAAAGTTGGCAGGTATGCATTTGGATTATGCTGTTTATTTTTGTTTTCTTATATTTTAAACGAGATTACTTTATTGGAAAAAAAATTTCAGAAGCTTTCCACATTATAAATACAAATACAAATACAAATGTGACGACCAGCAACAGGCTCTGGGCCCAGTAGGCTGGTCCTAGTCAATTAATTAGTCCTCAATGAAGATCAATGGCCCTCTTAAAGCTATCCACTCCCTTGCTCATTACCGCCTCTTCCGGTAAGCTATTCCAAGTGCCCACGACCCTGCTAAAGTAGTAGTTTTTCCTGATTTCCAAGTTAGCCTGAGATTTAAATAGCTTAAAACAATGACCCCTTGTCCTGCTTTCCCCGCAAAAATTTAATCCATTTACATCTTTCATTTTGATAAATTTAAATAACTGAATCATGTCCCCTCTGACTCTCCTTTGCTCCAGGCTATACATGTTAAGCCTATTTAGTCTGGTATCATAATCTAAATCTGAGAGTCCCCTTACTAATTTAGTTACCCTTCTTTGAACCCTTTCCAATACGAAAATATCTTTCTTCAGATAAGGCGACCAAAACTGAACAGCATACTCCAAATGAGGTCTTACTAAACTCCTATATAAAGGCAGAAGAACTTTCTTAGATTTGTTTGAAATAGATCTCTTGATGAACCCAAGCATTTTGTTGGCTTTGTTACTAGCAATACTGCACTGTTGACTAAACTTGAAGTCCTGATTTATAAAGACACCCAGATCCATAACATTTTCTGCCTGATTTATGACTGAACCCTGTAAATGATATCTCATACGCTTATTTCCATGACCTAAGTGTAGCACTTGACATTTCCCTACATTAACTGCCATACCCCATTTATCTGCCCACTTAGTAATATGATCTAAATCCTCTTGCAGCTGTTTTACTTGTTCTTCATTTTCGACAATCCCCATAACTTTTACATCGTCAGCAAAACAATTCATGCTTCCAGAAATATTTTCATTGATGTCATTCATAAATATAATAAACAAAAGAGGCCCTAACACTGATCCCTGAGGAACCCCACTTAAAACATCACTCCAATTAGAATGATTTCCTCTCACAACTACTCTTTGCTTCCTACCAGTAAGCCAATTTCTAACCCAAAGTAAAGTTTTTCCTCCTATTCCAATGTCAGCTAACTTGCTGAGAAGAGCAACATGCGGTACCTTGTCAAAAGCTTTTTGAAAGTCAATATAAACAACATCCACACATTTTTTGTTATCTAAAGCTGAGGTAACCTTGTCATAGAAATGCAATAAATTAGTTATACTCATTATATTCTACTTACTTTCTGATGCGATGACATTGTGGTGAGAGTGAACTTCCCTGTGACTTAGTGATAGCATAATTATCTGTGGCGTAATTATCACTGTAAATGTGTATATAAATATTCATTACAGGGTTGGCAAAAAGCCGGGTTTTTTTTTAAAAGCCCATGGACCCAGGGTTTTTTTAATAAAACCCAACTAAAGCTGGGTTTTTAAAAGAAATGTGGGTTTTTTGTCTTTTCTTAGGGAAAATGTGGGGTACTTGTAGCATATTGTTGCGTAAGTATATGGACAAAGCAAAAAAATTGTCTTGGGGTAAAAAAAGCTGGAAAATGCAGCGTTTTCTGAAGAAAAGTAAAAAAGACGACGAAACCCAAGAATGGTGAAGTTTCAGATTTTTTAGTTTCCATGATTACCAACAATTAAGGCAAAGTTACTTCTCGAGTGATAAAATCTATTGTTTGTAATTGCTACATTTTTTTTTTTTTACATTTTATTTTATTGTATTTCATTTTGTTATATAAAACTACTGTAGAACCTCAAGTAGTTTAAATCCTTTTTTACTGAATTCCAGCTTAATCAAGATATTTCTTTGAATTTTATGTTGCCTATTTTTCTATTTCTGTGTACAGAGTAAGATAATGAAAATGCTGTACATCTTATTCTGTTTTCTGTTCGACCGTTCATAAAACCTGTTAATTTCTAAAAAATATACCTTGTTTATTCGAGATTTGTGACGTGTTGGTTTCCAGAAAATATTTCACACGAAAGCCTTTCGGCTAGAGTAGTTTCCTCAGTACAATCTACAAATATTGAGAAAATCAGAGGTGATAGGACTTAGTCAAGATAATTTGAGTTATTTATTGACCAGTTAAAGAAAAAAGTTAAATACATTTATTTAAAATCTTTGAAGTAATTTTTTAATGCTGTTAAGAGTGAAGAAATACTATTAAAGTTCAAAATTCATTTTTTATGTCCATTGGGTGTGGTGAAGAGCAAATAAAAAAGAAGTATAAATTGAAAGTATTTAAATTAATTAGTTTTTTAAAAAACTTCTTGGAAAATTTTGAAAAAACCCAAAAGTGGGCTAAATAATGGGTTTTTTCAAAAAAACCCATTGGGTCCAACCGAATTGGGTACAATCTGGCCAACCCTGATTCATTAGCAAAAAAATATGTATATAAATGTTTTAATAAGAACTCCACTTTATCCTATAAAGTTAAATCTTGGAAACCGCTCAATATTGATCCATTCACCTGGATTTTTTCTTCTCAATTATAATACCACATTGGATAGATGTTATTATATATTTGTGGCTTTTAAAAAATTATTTTACATTATTGCATGTTTTCTGTCTTATAATAGTATTGGGGGATTTTCCCTGTATCAATCTTATCTAAGAATTCATAGTAATTTCTTAAAAGATTCCCTTGATCTAAAGTAGTACTAATCACTTTTTTATTACCATACATCTACAATTTTAAAGCTAATCATAACTTTCTTGTATAATTTTTCAAATCTTTTTTTTTTCCTCAGGAACTGGATGAAATGGATTTAGAAGAAGATAAAAAATCTCTTATACATCGAGAAATTGATAAATTCCGGGATACTTATAAGGTAATTGTCTTACTTTGTGTGCTTGTGTTTAGGGCTTTCTTCAAACCATCTATTTTATTCGTGTCAATTTTTCAAGGTTATGCGTAGGAAAGTTCTCCAGATAGTTTTTAGCTTCTTGAGACAAATTTTTCTTCATTAACAAAGCACATTTATGAAATTTTTCTCAATTATTAATTTATTTTCTCTATTTTCGTTGAAAAAAAAATCTAGCATCTGAATAGCATTTTCCAATTAACAGTAATAAACCTGTAGATGTAACAAAAGTCTTGCGAAATTTAATTATTCTACTTTTTTAATTTGACTTTTGAACAATTTTAAAGTTTGAAAATGCTCAAATGAAAATTGGAGTTGATTTAGTTCAATTTTCTTCAATATGATTGAGTGCAGGTTTCTTTCTTTCTGTTGTTTGTACATAACAGACCTTGCAATCAGAAAAATGTTTTAGAGAAGCATTTAACTTTAAAATTATGTTTATAATTTTGAAAACTAATTAAGTAAAAAAGATAATACTTTAGCTCATAGGTAGTTAAATTTTTGGTGGATAACAAATAAATAAATAAAATTTTAGAAGTATGTGTTAGCTAACTAAATATTAGAATTCAAAACAGAATGCAAAAAAAAATCAAATATTAAGATTTAAAATTGCGAAGTAACGTTTGTGCCAAAACTAGGACGTTTAGATTGTTTGATGATGCCAATGACATAATTTCTTAAATTTTATTTTTCAATAAATGTATTACATTCAATTTAGCTTATTTAATGGTGGTCAAAATAATTTTTAGGGATACAAATTGTTATACAAGACTGTATGGGTGTAAATGCTATACATGACTATACATAGACTATTTAAATCATCATATTGTGTAGTTAGGTTCAACAGTAAATGGGCAAAAAATTGTATCGTACATTGTGCATGTATTAGTGTGTGAATGTGCAAAAATGATTGGTGCCAATGGATTCAGCTTAAGTTTGTTATATGATTCCCCAAACACTAGGAATAAACCTTGTTGATGTTAAACAAGCTACAACACGCCACTAAATGGGCTACGCTGTTTAATTTTATCTAGGAGTTGGTGAGTAAATTGGCACTTTAATATATGTTGTTGACACTTATTTGACTTCAAATATCAAAAGAAAATCCATATAAGGAATGTTTAGTTCATTTCTTTGTACCATCCGTTTTGTTTAGAAGGAAAAATCTTTTATAATGTGTTATGTTCCAAACAAATATGTATCACTAAACTATACTTTTATTACGCTTTAGCTGAACCACTTCGCTGGTTTTGTATTTTAAGAATTTTAAATAGCTCCATGTGCTTCTCATTCATATTATTTCAAAATTTTCATTATTCTATTTACTGTCAAAACAAAAGAAGAAATCCTAAACTTAAGTGTCTTGTACTATTAACGTTCTAAAAATACTTCCTGGCGAATATTTTTTCGTCATGATTAGTAAATTAATGTTCTGTTTAAAATGTTCTTGAAACTTTATTTAAAATATCTTTAATTTGATAGTATCCGACTGATTACTTGGTATAACTCTGCATGTAATAAGACTTGGGAATTTTTTTATAAACTATTTTTAAAGGATGAAAATTTTGCATAAGATTCAATTCATATGAATGAAATTTAATGCAAATGTTATTTTAATTGAAACAAGTGCTTTATTACAAAGCAAAAAGTTAGTTTTCATAGATTTAAAAGAAAAAAATAAAAATCATTTGTTCAAAAATAATTTCAGAATTTTTTTTTTTTTACTTTCAAATGTCTAATTTCTTTTCTAATGCTGATTTTCACATAAAATAAAATTGTTTAATATTTTATTACATGCGAAAATGCATTTTCTCACTTTTTGTGAACAAATAGCATAATTTTTCATGTATAAAAAATATAACTATAATCTAAATTACACAAAACAAATGTGATCAGTTCCATCACATAAACATCTACACTGCTTTTATCTTTCCTTTACAACTTAAATGACCAATAAGGTAATTGTTAAATTAACTTTCTTTCCATCTAATTCCTTTATGGCATATTTTAAAACTAATTACACATTTCTTCCTAAACATTATAGTTAAATGTCTATGATGGCATGCATTCTTCTGTGTAATTAGTAAAAGTAGGTACTAAATATTGTTAAATGCATTTACTTAGTAAATTTTACTGTCAAACTAGTTTTAGCTGTGGTAAGTTGCCACTCTTTATTCATTTTCTTCTGATTCAGATGTAGTTAACGTTAATATTAAATCCGATACAATGCCAGCGTAATGTTATTGTAATTAGTAGTTTAATTTCTCACTGTATTTACGCATGTTATCTTTCATAAACATAGTTCTGAATTGACAGCATAAATAATTCATCTTTTTACATAACTTAAATTTTCTTATTTTCAATTAAATTTTTAAAAATAAGTTTCCTTTCACTTTCTCCTCAATTTTCCAACTTGCCTTTTATTCATTTTGATGGTAAACGGTATATTTATAAGAATCTTTTATCGTTAATATTTATTAACGTCTTGAAGTTCTTTGAATATTGAAATACATATACATACATATCGAAAGCTTTCATGATATTAGATAGAGGTGAGTTTTCAAATTTCTGAAGGGAATATTATTTCAATATATCATAAGGTTATTCATAGCTTAATACAGGTAAGTGCTGTTTAAAGATACCTATCTATTTATTAAATTTTATTTGCCAAATGATTTAGTATAATTTTCTTATCTCTTTTTGAAAGGTATTTTTAACCTTAAATCATTTCTCTTAATTAGTCTGAAACCAGAAATTCTATTTACTTCAATGTAAAAACTCTTAATACTGTACAGTCTCATAAATTCAGAATCTTCGGGTCATGGTGTTTTCATTTTTTGTGTTCATTGCTAAGTTTAAAGGATAAATGCTATGTTTGCACTATTAGTGGCTTTTTATTCCTCATTGACCAAAGGGGCAACGATTGGCAGATAATCAGTGAATATTTCTTGGAAACCTTCAGTTTACTTTTCTGAATCTTTAAAACAGTCAAAATGATCACTGCCATCATCAAACTAGTTCCATACTGGAAAAAGATATATTAAAATCTTAATCCCTGTTTTAAATCCATCTCGGCATTTTTTGCAAAACGTCATTTTTAGATCAACATCTGTTATCAACTAAGTCGAAGAAAACACTTTGGCTCCATAATTTTTTTTCTTCTTATTATTATTTTAATTAGCAGAAAATTTGATCCAAGTGGTTAATGCACCATTTATTTTCTTTGAGAGTAGCGAACTAATATCTAAAAATATTTGGAGACTATACTGTATTTAGAATTTATAAAAGGAATGTTTTTACATTTTTCTAAAGTGTTTTTCTTTTTAAGTTTATAAAAAAATCTATAATATTTAAATTCTAAAAAATTTTAAATTTAGTCCTTGATTTTGAATTGTTTCTTCAAACTTAAATCAATTTTGTCTATTTCATTTTAATTTTTAATCATTTTAAGAGAAATGATGTTAAGAGTCACACAACAAATTTCATGACACATTGGAACAGCACTTGCTTTTTTAATCCTTTTCACAAGATTGTAAAGTCCTTGTTTTTTAAGCAAAAATAGTCTTTTATTTGATATCTGAGAAAAAACTACTGTATTAAGTTTCCAGTTAACGTCTGGGAGTGAAGAATGCTCTCTCCAATGAAGAAGCTGCCTACAATTGGATATTCAGAATCTGTTTTGCAAGTTATATTTTGTTGTTATATTTTATAAAACTTAGTCTGTCATAGAACTTTCAAACTTGTGTGTCAAAGAAACTTGTCAAGTTTCATTTGTAGAAACTGAAAAAAGTAGCTATAATAATAATAAACCATAGCAACTACTAAATACATAGTTTCAAACATGTTTGGAAGCTCTAGTGACATTTTTACTAAATGTTTTCATTGTAATGATTGTTAAATGTTTGAATCTTTATGTTTAATTTTTATGTATTTAAAACAGCAGTGTTTTCAAGCTAGTAGTTGATATGACTTAAAAATCTTGGAAAAATCTTTTGAATTAGTTACTTAATTTTTGTTGTACTTAGCGTGTGCTTCTAAATGCATTTTTTTCTGCTTTGTAAAGTTGCATATAGCGATGTAGTATTAAAAAGTTTTTAATCAACTATTATTTTTATTTCTTGCATAAATTTGTTTTCACCATTTTTTATATCGACCTCCTCTAACAGTTAGGCTTGATTAAGTATGAAAGCAGAATCTTGAATACAAAAATAGGCTACAATGTTATGTTCATTTCAGCTACTGGCTTCCGAGACATTGCATTTTACGTTGTTAAAAAATCCATTTGATTGTTTATTATTCGACATAAGTGTATATAAGTGAACAAAATTTTTTATTTAAAAATTTGTAAAGAATTGTTTAGTTTGAATATGTCCTTCGCGTATTTAACCAATCTTAAACTTATCTTGAAAATGGCATGTAAATTTTAATATTATTATTCCCTTAATTTTTTTATTTCCCTGAGTTTCAGTTTAAAACCTTCATTGTTCTTTAATTCAATTTTTTAATAAGTAAAATAGTATCATGCCATTCCGAATATTTTACATTAATTATCACTAGTTTATGTTTATTCTCTGATAAGTTATATTTCACAGCCTAACCAGAGTCAAATACTTCTCTGACTGTGGGTGGAAAATCGCATCTGAGGCTGGTTCGTTTGGTAAAAATTTTTATTTGCTGAAACTTGCCAATTAAAAGCGAAAATGTTTTTTCACTAACTTAACTTATCATTATACATTCAACCATTCCATCTGCTATTTCACTGGCACACATTTTGTGGTGTACATTTTTGTTAATTTCTTTATTATACCTGTGTTACACAGAGAGCAGAAGAAGAAAAAGAGAAAGATAAGGAGCGCCGGCCACGTCGAAGAGAGTACGAATCACCTGAACCTCGTTCTCGAGATCGGGAGAGAGAAAGAGATAGGGAAAGAGACAGAGACCGAGAAAAGAGGTGGTCAAAGGAACGCTCTCTCGGCAGAGAAGAAAGAATTTCTAGAAGACGACGTAGTAGAGAGCGGGAAAGAGAGCACAAATCTCCTAGGGAGTCTCCTGTTGTTACAAGGGAGCACAGAGAAAGATCAAGAGAGAGACAACCTGAAAGGACGAGATCAGATTCTAGGGACCGTGTAGAATGGAATCGAGAAAGAGATCGTACAGATGACAAGTGAGTACTTTCAGGCTGTTAATAAATTCTACGCTATGACCATATCATACTACTTAAATTGAGTACCATAAAGTGTGCCATTTTTATTTATTTATTTATTTATTTTTTAGACCAAAGGAAAAAGAGCACGATAAAGATGATGATGATGAAGCCTATGAAAGGAAAAAGCAAGAAAGGAAAATCAGGGAAAAGGAAGCTGTTTACCAAGATGTAAGACTAGCTTGTTTTACTTATTCATTTTGAATATTATGACAATATGTTTACTTTTGCACTTAGTTCAGAGAGAGAAAGCTGAAGTAACATGAACAATTCGCAGCTTGAAAAGATAGGTGACACAACTTTAAAAATAAAAAAAACTTTCAGGAGACTATTTTTTAAATAGTTGTCATTTCTAATTTTTTTTTTCGTTCATAACAATTCCTGATTGTCCTATAGCCCCTTAAAAAGGATTAATACTGTGCTTTCTGTTTATTTCATACAATTTCTGTGCTAGCCTTTTTTGGTTCAAAGAAATTTCAATCAAATTTAGGTCAAAATTATCTTTTAATCAAAGTTGACATCTATCGACAACTTTGCTATCTACAACTTGTGTTGTTATTCCATATAAAGGATCCACTTTTTTGAAGTATTATCAATTAAAAATCTCATTTTTACTATTTTTTAAGTTGTGTCATTATTCTTTTCAAGCGATAACTTGTAGGAAGTCCTAGTGTGGTAAAAGACATTTTTGGCAGTTTCCCCTTTTGGTGCAGAATTTAAGCATCTTTTTTATGAACAATTTTTCTTTGTATGTGGTTCATATAGAGAGAAGGAAAACATGGACAATATTAAAGATTATCTCTTTGCAAAACTTCTTATCAAAGCTACTTGCTGGTAAATGAAAGTCTCTTTAAAAGGATATTCCCAGATTCCAACATTTCAGTTTTGGACCTCCTCCTTGAAAATAATCTGTATCAGAGGGTCAGGGATTTCAGTGTATTCAACTTAATCCAGTTTTATACCATATGTTTGTAACTCAGTAATTTTTGTCTAACTTCTGGGACAACTGCAGAAATTCGTTAACAGTTAAAGATTATACATCAAGAATCTTGCCCACACTAAAGAACCATGGGACAGTGATTGAGAAGTACTGGTTCATTCTTACAATTAATTCAGTTTGATTGTTTCTGTTAGATACTTTAATTTTTTTTTTACTTTAAGTGCTGAATGAAATCTGCTTTTTTTTTTCCAAACCATTGCTGTGAGCTATGGTAAGATTTCTTATGTATACATATGCGTAAAGGAGTTAAATATATCCAGTATAAAAGGGGGGGGTACATAATTATGGACATCCAGAACTCATTTAAAAAATATATTTTTTTAGCGTCTACGTAATTGGACGGCAAGGGAGAGGAGGAAAGCCAAAGAATATGAAAAAGAAAAAACAAAAGCTGATGAGCAGAGAAAAGATGAAGTATGGATCACGTTTTTACCCTGAAATTGTACTTTATTCATAATCTGTACTTATTTTTTTAATCAACTGTTTTTTTTTTCTTTTCCTTGCTAGTCAAAAGAAGCTAGAAGATTAAAAGAATTCCTAGAAGATTATGATGATGAAAAAGATGATCCTAAATATTTCAAGTATGTTTTGCATTTCAAATTTCTATTTTGACAGTGGTGTTTTTCTAGATTGTCAGAAAAAAAGTGTATGCTGAACTGTTGTGCTACACAATTTTTCTTTTGCTGATTATTTTAGTTTCTGATATTTTATTTATACCAAATATAGAGGAAGTGCTCTTGCTCGGCGATTGAAAGAGCGGGAGAAGGAAATTGAGGAAGATATATTAGATCGTCAGAAAGAGAAAGAAGAATTGGATGAATTAAGAAAAAAACTTATTGAGGAAGGACATCCAGATCCCGAAGCTGAAGTTGAAAGAGTTAGTAAATATATTCAATTTATCACTTTCGCTTTTGTTATGTTTGAAGGAGAGGAGCATTGTGTGTCAAAGTTTTTTTAATTTCAGGTTGACCCACTCCCCTTTCTCCCCATGTCAAAATAATATTCTTTTTTCTGTATCATCAAAATGTGTCAACTCAAGCATTTATTTGTTTTGTATTGTAAATATTATTCTTGGTGTGTACCAAGAAAAAAATCGCATGGAGCTTCTTGAGGACTAAGAAGTAGGCCCCTGACCTTCCAATAGGCTTGTTGTCAGATCGAGTATTCAATACTCTACTTAGTATTGCAAAAATGAACTGAAACTTGTGTATTTGAGTTTAGTTAACTACCTACAGCGCCACATTTATTGATCTGACCTAACCCACACTGACTGTTGACTCGATAGGATTTTTCAAAACCCTATAGTTATTTTGTTGACACCTTATATTAAATACTAGGAATAGCAATATGGATTAAAACCAAAGGTTCTAGGAGTGGGGATTCCTTAAATCCCTCTTCTTGCTGCACCCATGTTGTAATTGTAGTGAATTGCTGATGATTCTTAGAATTAGTGGCAGTGTAACAGCAGGCTGCAAAATAGGTTTAAAATGATACCTGTGTATACAATAGTTTAAAAAGTCAATAACACTTCTTCATACTTTTTATCAGTAATACTAATTGTTAATTACTGATTCACATAAGCAGCAAATTATGCAAAAAAATCAACTAAAGCATATATAGTTATGTTATTCCCAAAACGCATAAAGGAGGGGAGAGAATTTTTTCAAACAAAACTGGTTCAGTCACTGGTTTACATGTGTACAGAGAGTACAAGATATTAGGTTTTCGTGACCTTGAAAGGAGGGAGGGAGGAAGAATGAAGCGATAGGAATGTAAAAATAGGTATTGCACTTCTTAACTTAAAATGAGTCCATTTTTTTACATTTAGTTAATCCTTGCTTCAAAACAAAAATATGAGTGAAAGACTGCAGATAATGGGGAGTTTATTATATTCATAAGTAAACAAATAATTGAGAAAAATCCCAGAAGATTATGAAAAGTATTTCATAAAACTAATGTAAAAAATTCCGAGTAAACTCTTAGTTTTTGAATGAGGAAAAGTTTTTCAACAAGAAGTAAAAATCTCCAAGAATCGACCAAATATCTTCTCACACCAGCAGACTTTGATAAAATGAAAAGCTTTCTGCAAACACAAATCCTAACTGGAAAATTTTCTGCAAATAATTATTTTGCCTAACTCACCCTTGTGAATAAAGATTTAAATTTATATGCAAATATGAAAGAGACCAAAAAAAAAAAAAAATGCTTTAAATAATTTTTTTTTTACAATAAGATATAGTTTGCTTATTTTTCACCAACTGAAGAAAACTGCTAAAACCATTATTTTTTTTTTTTTGCACATGAACCCTTTCGGAGGAAGGCTTTAACAGAAATAAACTGATTTTTTTAAAAATTGCCTTTATTATTTTATTTTTTTTTAATCAACGTTAGCATTTTGAAAAAAAAATTCTGCAGAGCCAAAAATTTTCTGAACGCTGTTTGCGCGTTCGTCTATATTATGCAAGACATGGCACACCAGTGCCAGTCCATTTGACTAATGGTTGAGAGTCCCTGTTCTAAAAAAAAAAATTCACATTGAGTTGATAGAGGGAAAAATTGGTCATTAATGGGTGTAGCCTCTGAACAGAAGTGACTGCTCATAGAAGTCTCAGCAAAATATTATGCATAACTTTCTCAAGTAAAATTTGATTTTTACCACTCATTCCTCCTTTTGTTTCCGTTTCCCGTTCTTATAATTTTATCAAAACCTCTCTATCAGGTGTTTTTCTTTTTTCCCATGAATTTTAATTGTATGTACATGTTTTGAAACTGAATTGTGAAACAAGTAAAAGTTAAACTTACATTGTGAACAATGATACTGTTTCATAAATTAAATTATGTGTAGCATGAAAATGGTTCACCTTCCCTGATTTTTAACAACCTGAGTTTCTTGAATGCTTGAAATTAAAATGAAAAATAATTTGAATATTTTTTGTTTTATGTATTTTAAATGAGTTTTTGAATTTTGTTCATTAAAAAAATATATATTATTATTTAGCTGTTGCTTGAAGAAAGCCGAATAGTGGAACAACCAAGGATAGAATCCCCTGAATCTGAACCAGAACCTGAAGTTCAACCTTCACCTATCAAAATGAAACCTATAACAAAGACAATATCTTCGCCACCTGAAGAAAAAGAAGAAAGACTAGTTCAGAAAAGGACTATTGTGGAAGATGATATTTCTCAAAATAGTTTTTCAGGCTTTTCTGATGTTATTGCTCAACCTGAGGAAGTGAAGTTAATGGGATTTGCTAGCATAAGGCTTGGTAAGTTCAGTTTTGGTGTTTTAATGTTGTGGCATTCCTCAATTGTAATTATGTTAGTTTTAAACTCTGTTATGCGAGCAAATCAACATTTGGATGCTCCTGTCAGAAGCTTTTACATTGCATAATTAATGTTCTTTTTATGTATGAATATTGCATAGTTTTACATATACTAAGAGTGAAAATTCTAAAATCAAAAGAAACATGATTATCAAACCAGTATTAAAAATATGGGTCACTTATATCCACTACCATCAGTCAGATAAAGAGTCAAAAAAAAATTGTACTAATTTTCAAATTAAAAATTAGAAAAGTCACATTTGAAAAGAAGAAAGAATCAGGTTTCAGACTTATTCAATGATAAATGTTGAATTGTTTTTCTTTCACAAGCTTTTTTTCAGAGAAATTTTGTTTATACAGGAAGTTCTCAAAAGGTGGGAACAAAAAAGTTAACTTTGAGCAATTTCAAAAATTTTCAAATTTGACATCAATTTTGCTTTTATTCTACAGCATGCACACCTAGAACACAATATATGAACATGAAAAGACAGCAGGTATTTGTAAAAATTGTTAATTAGCAAATTTAATCAGCTGTCTGTAGGTAACAGATTTTGGACATTGTTGTCCTGTAGGTAACGGATTTTGGACATCATCATAATGTAAGTTTCACCATTTTTGACAATTGTTAATCTGATTTTTAACTTTTTCAATGAAAATTTTATTTACTACTTTTTGAATTTTTAAATTTAATAATAAAGAGGATATTAAAGAAGTACTTGAATGGCTATACATACTGCTCTTTACATATAATAAAGTTTTGGAATGATTTTGAAGAAGTTGATGAAAGGTAAAAAAAAAAGCTTCATGGAAATAACTATACAAACTCGTAGCTTCTTTTATTAAATAACATTTGTATTTCTCTGGATTATTAACTTTCATTTCTGCAGATATTTTCCAAACTTAGAATGTACTTCTACCAGAACCTCACTTTTTGTTCTACTTCTAGGAGACATAATCTCGTGTGAGCATTAAACTTTGCAATAAATCCTTTTGCAAATAGGTATTAAAAATCAATAATGACTTCAAAAAGCATATAAATACAAATTCCATAAAAGAACTTAATTAAATTGTTTAAAGCACTTTTTCAAAACATGTTAATTCAAAAGGCTTACTATCCCTCAAATCTCAAGATAGAATGAAAATTACCAACTGATATTGTTCTAAAAAATTAAAAATAAAAAAATTGCTAGCGCAGGTGATAAAGTCGCCAAAACTGTTGCAGCTGACAATAAACTACATTTGTCAAACTGGAATTCCCCTCTGGTAACCTTTAGCTTATCCTATACTGTGTTGTCGCCAATGGAGGTTTGCTTGGCGATTTTAGCGCAAAATGGCTTTCGTTACGAACATAACAAGCCATGTTTCTAACTGTAATTTATGTATTAATACAAATACAAAAGTGACGACCAGCAACAGGCTCTGGGCCCAGCTAGACTGGTCCTAGTCAATTTACAATCCCCAGTGAAGATCAATGGCCCTCTTAAAACTGTCTACTCCTTTGCTCATTACCACCTCTTCCGGTAAGCTGTTCCAAGGTTCCACTACCCTGCTAAAATAATAATTTTTCCTAATATCCATGTTAGCCTGAGATTTAAATAGCCTTAAAACAATGACCCCTTGTCCTGTTTTCAGTGCTAAACTTTAGCCCCGTAACATCTTTCATTTTAATAAATTTAAACAGCTGAATCATGTCCCCTCGGTCTCTTCTTTGCTCAAGACTGTACATTTTTAGCCTTCTAAGCCTGGAATCATAATCTAAGTGGGAAAGTCCACTTATTAGCCTTGTAGCCCGCCTTTGAACCCTTTCCAATACATTAATGTCTTTCTTAAGATAAGGAGACCAAAACTGAACAGCATACTCCAAATGGGGTCTTACCAAACTTCTATATAAGGGCAGAAGAACTTCTTTAGATTTATTTGAAATAGATCGATTGATAAACACCAAGCATCTTATTGGCTTTGTTGCTAGCAATGCTGCACTGTTGGCTAAACTTTAAATCCTGACTTATTAGGACCCCCAGATCAGTAACTTTGTCTGCCTGACTAATGACTGAATCTTGCAAATAATAACTTGTACACTTATTTCCATGCCCTAAATGTAGCACTTGACATTTCCCAACATTAACAGCCATACCCCATTTATCAGCCCACTCCGTAATATGATCTAGATCCTCTTGCAGCTGATTTGCTTGTTCTTCATTTTCTACAGTTCCCATAACTTTGACATCATCAGCAAAACAATTCATGTTCCCAGAAATATTTTTGTGAATATCGTTCATAAAGACAATGAACAAAACAGGCCCTAACACTGATCCTTGAGGAACCCCGCTTAAGACCTCGCTCCAATTAGAATAATTTCCCCTTACAACTACTCTTTGTTTCCTTCCGGTCAGCCAATTTTTTACCCAAATGAAAGTTTTCCCTCCTATTCCTATATCAGCTAATTTGCTAAGTAGAGCAACATGCCGGTATTGTTCAATGTGTAACATATTAATTATGCAAAATACCAATGGATTAAAGAAGATAACATTATAATAACCTTTTTTATTGAGGTTAGAAGACAGTAGATCATCAAAAATTATGAATAAATGGACAGAATTATCGGCGTCAAGATCATAACGCCATTTGGACATCTCAAATGTATGTTTAAGAAAAATCATTTTTCTTCTAAGATACTGCATAAAAGCTTATGAAAACACTTTAAAACAATTAAAAATTGATTCTGAGGATCGATAAATACCTTTAAAACGAAAACATCATATACTTAGTTCTCAAATAATAGCATTGTAAAGATCGTAACTTTTGGACATACATCAAATTTCAAACTAACGTTTTTTTAAAATCGTTTACAAAGTAAATAATCTATCTTTACTTTTGTTATTTGTGTAAAATATTAACAAAAAGTTATTCAGTGTAAGATTCATACCTTTAATTTTTTTTTTTAAACGTATGGAAATAATTTTAAAAAAAATTTTTTTAATGGTACATTTGCTCAGTTAACGTTTTGGTATGTCCAAAATTGTGCCTTTTAGCAAAGAAAATATTTTTTTAAGGGCATTTGAAGAGCATTTTTTCCATAATTTATGTCAATTCTTGTCTCTATACAGTATTATAGTTTAACTCAAAAAAATTTGAGTTAATTAAAATGAAAGGTATTTGGTGTTGAAGCTTCAAAGTTGAGGTCTGTGTTTGTTCCCACCTTTTGAGAACTGCCCATACAACAAAAGTTACAGCTTGAAACTTGATATTTCTCAATCATATTCGATACTCTCATTTCAACTGCTAACCATTTCAACTATCCACCCGTACTGTTTAGCACTTGTACTACTCACAACATAATGCAATAAAAAATGCATTGTTTGCAATTGTGGGCCTACTTTGATAGTTACATTTAAAAATAGCTTTTATAGCAATTTATTGCTTATTTTCAAGCAGCAACACTATGAATGGTTGTAGATTTTTTTTTTTTTTTTGGTTGTAGATTTAGTAGAATGGTTGTAGATTTTAATGGTAGGTAGATTTTTTTTTCTTTCCAGAATTCTCTACTTTGAAATGACATTTCCCTCCCCCTCTTAAGCTGCAGAATCTGCAAGTGTTTGCAACAAGTTCATAGACTTAATTGCACAAAAGTAAAAAAATTAAATATAATTATTTTGTTGAATTTTTGTTGGAGAAGAAAAGACTTGGTTTACTTAGTTTGGTTCATTGTTTAAAAAAAAAAAAAAAAAAATCTCAAATAAACCACTAATTGAAAAAAGAAGGATGTCCACTTGGGTGGTGCAAAAAAGGCCCTATTTTTGATTTTTACTATTCTTACCCTGCTATTTGGTGCTATTTATGCAAAAAAAAAAAAAAAAAAATATTGTGAAGTTTGAGCTCATAATTTTAACTTTTAGAGGTAGCCATGGGTGCAAGACCTTCCGTCTCAGGACAGATTTCCGTCTTGGACAAAATTTCTGAGACGGGGGTTGGGACGGAAAGAACTTCGATGACTTTCCTTCAGTTTTTACTTAAAAATGAAAAATTGAGTATTTGAAAATTATGCTTTAATTACTGTACCATTCCATAACAGGGGTCGATCCAACGCGAAATTGGGGCCGCTTTTGCGGCCCCTTCACAAAATTCCGCATGGCAAAAGCGACCCCTTTCACAAAATTCTGCGTCGCAAAAGCGGCCCCATTCACAAAATTCCCCATCGCAAAAGCGGGTCCCATTCACAAAATTCCGCGTCGTAAAAGCAGCCCCTTCACAAAAATTTATAAAAAGGCAGCCTTTTCACAATATTTTTTAACCGCAAATGTGTACGCATCTGCGCGAAAGCCTACCCCTCTTCCACCTTCCCCCATCTTATCTTTTTGCCTACTGCGTGAGGTGTTTTTGCTTGAGAGCGTCAGAGGGGGGGGGGGGACGAGAGAGGGACGCTTGTGATTGGTGGCTAGCGAAAATCCCAAGAAAAATGATGAGCACGTGATAAAGAATTGATTCGATGATTTTCTGCTGTTCCACGAGTGCGAATTGAAGACTGACTCATTTCACACCACGGCAAATAATCGCCTATATTCTGTTGGTTTGATTTGCTTCAATGACCAAATACTTCTGAATTAAATATTCCTTTGAATCATTGTAACTTTCAATTGTGTCTTACTTGCACGCATCCTTCCTTTATCCATATTATTTTGCCAAATTATGCACTTTTAATTTTCAAAAGTAGTTGCAAATTGAAACCTTGCTAGTTGCAAATCTTCTAGCTTTTTTCATCTTTCTTTTTTTTTTTTAAATTTTTTTTAAAAATATTCACCTGTTTTTTCAATTTGTTCCTATTTTCTTCAGTTTATTTTGAAAAAGTTTAAGGTTCATAGTTGGGGGGGGGGGGTATCTTACGGAACGGACGAGCAAAATTTCTGAAAATTATTCCCGAACGAAGGTTTAAAAGAACATTCGAAAATCTTATATTTTCCTTGTTTAATCAATTGCATAGAAATTCGCATTGAATACTGGCGCATGCTGATGCAAATCGTATTGTATGGCAATTAATTAAATCCTGTTAGAGTATGAGTGACTACGCGGGAAACGCCGAAAAACCGATTGGCGAAATTCCCTGTAGTTTGTAGTTGATACTGTGCGTTCTCGAAAGCTCACTTGACACGATTGCATTTAATGCAAAAAAAAAAAGGTGTGATTAGGCCAGGGGTACCCACTTTTTCTCATATTCTTTAGTTTAAAGCAGCGTTTCTTGATCTTTTTTGGAATCTCGGACCGGTAGAACTTCGTCAAAAAATTTCACGGACCGGTAGAAATTTTTATTTTTTTTTTTTCACTAAAATAAACTAATCTGTTTTGTCCTTTTTTTTTAAACAAATGCCAGAAAGAAAACCCTTCTACTTAAAATAAACTTACAAAAGTTAATTGTAAGATTTTTTTTTAATAACTTACACACTTTGAATGTAAAAATAAGCGCAGCTAATTTGTGTAAATTTTCATAAGCGAATAAATCTTATAGAGAAACCACAACGTATGCAAAGTAATAGATATATTAATGCATAAAATATCGTATAAAATTAGGAATAAAATTAAAATAAGGAAATTTTATTTTATTGGAAACGGGTATAATTCTTCGAAGACCGGTCAAATTTTCTCGCGGACCGGTGCCTGCGGAGAATTGCTGGTTCAAAATGCATTATTCATTTTTTCTTTCCTGCTATTTTTCTTGTAGACTGTACGCGTAAGAGCAAAAGATAACTTCCATCACGCTAGTTTGAGCGTACAGCATACAGTAAACCAAAAGAATAACGGTATTATTTTTTTGTAGTTTAATTCCTAGATTCCTTCTTTTATTGATAAAATACAATGCCAGCTGAAAAATATCGTCGGTCATTCTATTTAATCTTGCTGTCTTCTTAAGATAAATATGAAACTTCCAGATGAGCAATTTCACAATTTTTTAACGCATGTCCGCTAATGGTGAGCAACGGGAACAGCGAGCAAAGGAAGTTTTATTGAGTGGGATTTTATTAAAAAGTGGCGGGAATCGCGTAATCTGCAGACGATAAATTAAAAAATGTGGTAATTGTATATTATTCCAGTTCGTTTTCTTTCTCGGTATTAATTTTTCTTTTGTAACAGATCGTCTGCGATCCAGGAGCGCAGACGATATTTTTCGTAGTTAGCTTGTTCGCGCCTTCGCGTGTTTAAGAGGACATTTTTTACGCGCATCAAAGAATAAATTGATATTCTATTCGATTATAATTTGTGTGGGAGCGGATAATGGATAATTTTAGCGGATAATGGAGCGCTGGAGATAGCCGCAATAATCTCAGTTTGGAGAGATTGCTTGTTCGTTGAAAATTATTCTTCAAGAAATTAAAATATGAAACGAGGACGTCCTGCAACGGGAGGTACCTCCCGAAATTGCGTATTATGTTAAAAAAATTTCCGAACGTTCGGTCCCATAATATTGTGAATTTCTTCAAGTCAGCAATTAACAACCCCGATAAAATCGCTACCACCACTTCACCATGCAGTAACGGTAACGCAATGTTCCCGTTTTGGAGGGCTCGGGAAATGCGGTAAAAGATAGTACATCAAATGACAGTGAGGCAGTTCGCGAAAGTATAACGATTTTTGAGCAGAAAATACTGGAAGTGAATCTGGAGCAACTTCAACTGGTGATGATATTGAGATTGAGCCATCAAATAATGATTCAAGCATTGTATTTGGGAGTACAAATGGAAATAAGAAGCATGCAATAAATAAAATGTACATTGCAAATTATGAAAAGGTGTATAGCTGGCTTTACTATAGTTATTCAGCTAAGGGTTTTTTTGTGCAAAATATGTTCATCTTTCATGAATGTTAGTGATTTGAACAAACCTTGAGCAAATATTGGAGTTGATATCAAGAAAAGCTGTCACCCTATAGAGTCTTAAAAAAACATGAGTGCAGCAAAAATCACAGAGAGGCTGTCAATATACAAAAATCTAGTGCAAAAGAAGGAATTCTCAAAAAAATCTGAAAGTGAAGAGATTGGAAATGAAGCAAAAAAAAAAAAAAAAAAACAGAAAATTGATTGGTAAGTTTATTCAAAATTTTGTACTTATAATCATGAAGCAATGGGCCATTTTTTAGAATTTTGAATCTCTAGTTAGATTTTTGGGGGTAAATTTAGATGACAATGAAATGAAAAAACATTTGCTAACTTGTGGTAAGAATGCCACGTATTTATCCCACATTTCAGTTCAAAACTTTTATCTTTGAAAATACCAAAATTCCGTTGTTTTCAGGAAAATCCTAAATTTTACTTTGATTACACAATATATATTTAGTATCAATTTGTATTGAGTTTCGAAATCCAATTCTAAAATAACTTTACTAAAAATAAAATTCTTTTATATGCTGTTTTTATATTTTTATTTCTTTCGAAGATCTTGATTTCCTTACATGCGCCATGGTAAATGAATTTTTCGCATTTTTGATGTTGACTGTACCTTGTTAAGTGGCAAACAAATAAAATTTCTTTATATATTTATTAACATCATTAAATTGCAAAGTTTTAAACGAAATACCTACTCTGTAAGAACGTCAAATGTCAAAAAATTAAACGCTGAATGCTGGTGCAGTATTATTTTGGGTTTTAATTAATTATAAGTTTTTCAAACACATACATTCTTCTGTGTTAAGAAATATGTGATATTTTTAAGTCTGTTCATATTGTATTTATTGGGAGTTATCATTACGTTCAGCAGCATGTGCAATTTTCATTGATCTAAAAGTATTTGAGAGGGGCAAACAATAAATCTGTTGTGAGACTTTCACCTTAAGAAAGTGTGCCTTGCATATGTATATTTGTAAAAAACAATAAATGTAATGTGTGTCAAATTACGAAAAAAATGTTAAGGGTCTTACTTCCCCCCTCCCCCCAGCGCATTTTCTCTAGACGGCTTTCAGGTATTCTTCAAGAATTTGCAATCACCCCTGAAACCTGTCTAATGCTTTTCTATAACGATACGACAGCTAAAAATGCTTTTTATATAATCTTTTCCAAGAAAAAAATCACATGAAGTTCTTTTTTACAAAAATAAAGAAAATTCACAAAAATATTTTGCTTTTTCACGAAAATAAAGAAAATTCACAAAAATATTTTGCTTTTTCACAAAATGGGGACCCAAAAAATAAAACCTGGATCGACCCCTGCATAACCACAAATTTACATCGACATTCTCTATTTTCCGCCATGGGCTTGTTTTTGTTTGGTTTGCAACATACTTTTGGAGGAGTGGCTTTTAGACTCGCACTGTTTGACTTGTTTTGGGTTGCTCTGTTATTTCCAACTCACTGCATTGAAGACCGCGGAGTTGCTCACTATTCTCCCTGATTTATCATCTCTATTTGAATATTTAGCCTTTTCTCTTGATCATCCTTTCGTTTTTTTTTTTTTTTTTTTTTTTTTTTTTTGCAAAAAATGTCTTAGAGTTGAATCTGAATCACCAATTGAGAGTGATTGCTGACGGCATGAAATGTTTACGTTACAGCAAAGGGCGTCCATATACCAGGCAAAACTGGGAACTATCAGGGACTTCAAAGATTTAATGAAAATGAGAATTTTGAAAAGAATTGTGGGGAAATTTCAAGCTGGTTTGAAACACCGAGGGGCAACTGTTCCTGAATTTTTGACATGTTTCTGGTAAAATATTCTAAGACTTGAGGAATTACTAAATTCCAATGTCTTTCAATTTAACACTGGCTAGAATGGAAATATGGAAGGGGAGGGGGGGAGAGAGAAAAGGAAACGAGAAAGAATAACGGGAGCATGAATTTGCGAAAAAAACGCTGCTCTTGCAAAGAGGAAAGTCCGCAAATTAACCCACGATACTAAGGTCCTAAAACGTTTGTATTTTGGACAATCTAAGAGGGGGAGAGGGGGCTACTCAAGGGCTGCATAATAAAATATCAAAAAACTGAATTCAAAGTCATTTTTGAAGCTAGGAGTGGTTTGGGAATTTTCCTCTGCAAACTCTTAAAAATTTAGAAGTCAAAAATGTTTAAACTATCCTTAATGATGCAAAAGTGGGGAGGGGGAGGTTTTAAAAAAAAATCGGAGGCTTAAAAACACTTAATTTAGGAAATATTTGGCCAGTTGATAAGAGATGGTTTTGGTGTTCTAACCTGAAAATGTTTTGTAGCTGATGTATTAAAGACTATTTAAAGCTACACTTAAATTTCTTAAGAGAAAGGGAATTTGGGACCCTGTCCCAAAAAGTGTTTGTAATTGAAGTCTTAAAACTTTTAGGCTGTCATTGGCAATGCCAAGAGAGGGGGTTTCTCTTTAGGCAAAAATTCCAAAACTGGAGTTGTAAAAGCGAACCCTTAGACTTTAGACCATCTTGGAGTTCGGGGTCCCCTTCCCCGAAAAAAATTCAAAGCTGAAGCATTCAGAACTCAGCTTTGAGTAATCTTTGAGAGACTTAAGAAGATGGAATTCAAAGACTTCCTCTCAATAAATTTTAGAACTTAACTTCTTAAAATTTCGGTCATGAAAAGAGGGATCCGTAAATTTAAGTCGAATTCCAGTGAACATAGGGGAAGGATTTCGAGGAGTGGGGGAGGGGTTCTCTCTCCCGAAAATTTCTCCATGCTGAAGTATTGAAAGGCTGTTTTGGCTATTTTTGAGTGAGTTAAGAGTTGGGAATTCGAGGGTGTTTTCTCGGAACATTTCGAAATTGAAGTCTAAAAGATTGGGTTGTCTTTGACAATGTGGGGAGGGGAGTTGCTCTTTCAATAGAAAAATTAATTTTAAACACAATTTTACAGGTGCCTTTAATAAACACAAAGAGGGGGGGGGGGTATATCCGTCGCCCAACCTGAAATATTTCCGTTTCTGAAATTTTAAGAGCTCTGTTTTGGGCTATCTTTAGATGACTTAAGGGTGAAGGGAGTAGGAAGCTTCTTTCAAAAGTTCCGAAATTAAATATTAAAACTTTTAGGCGGGTCATAAGTCATGTATGTAGGTAAGGGGATTACTGTGTTCCTAGAAAGAAATTTAGAAACTGAAGCATTAAAACTCAAATTTAGAATACTTGTGGTGAATTCAGAAGAGGGGGTTTGGGAGTCTCTTCCGATAATTTTTCAATCTGAAATACTTAGAAGGCCACTTTAGGCTATATTTGAGTGCCATAAGAGGATGTGATTCGGGGCCCTCCCTGGGATGAGCATTCGGTTCCCCTATTGCCTTTTTTTAATTAATGAATATTGAAAAGTGTACCTCATTTAAAAAATGTATCTACTTCACTGAAGTGTTTTTTTTTTGTGGCTAATTTCACCACCTGCTATCTTATAAAGAATTCTTTTTCAAATGAAGACTGTGTGGGGGAATGGTTTTCAGTTTATTATAATTAGTCGCCCATAACCCCCCCCCCCCCCCCCTTCCTTCTTCTCTGGTTGTTGGCGTTACCTTGGGTAGGACTTTCCGATCATAACTGATTTATGTTGCAAAAGTGAAAATCTTATGTCCCAAGCGATTTTATTGCTGTAATAAATATGTTTACAGTCGGCAATAAACTTATGGGCGGGGACCCTCGAACGCTTTTACAACTAACACTATCCAACCATTGTCTAAAATTGCGTTTTTGGAACTTCAGTTTCAAAATGTTGCCGAAGGAGAGTTCCTGAACTCTATCCCTTCGATAATGAAGTCAAAAAGCGTATAAATGTTATGGAAGATGGAGTACAATTTCGTTTTTAAAGCTTCATTTTCGGGGGGGGTGAGAGTCCAGAGCCCCCCCCCCCCCCCCCCCCCCCCCCCATCTCTTTCTCTAATATTTTTGAAGGACGCCCAATATTGTGAATTTGGGACTATCAGTTTGAAAAAAATTTATCTAAGAGAGTCCCTTAACTTTACCAAAATGGCCTACCATTTCATTTTTTGGCTTCAATTTTAAAAGATTCTGGGCCCCCCCCCCCCCATTATTGGTGGTTTTTGGAGTTACGATATCAAAAAGCTTAAATATTACAATTTAAACTAAGTTCATGTTCAGTAAATTACCGCCTATCAGCCAGGGCTAAAGCAGAAGTACATGAAATACACCGCCAGCTCAGTCATTTCCAGCCTAGGACTGCAGTTTCATGCTTATTAGCACTCATCAGCCCGGCATATTAGCTACCAGTTTGTTTGGCACTCTTGGCTTCCTTAAGAGGTTTTCCATCTCCAGCTCAGTCACTTTCCTATGCCGGGCTGATGAGTGCTAATATGCACGAAACTGCAGTCTTCGGCTGGAAATGACTGAGCTGGCAGTGTATTTCATGTAAGTTCATGTTGTTACAAAGTCAAAAGCTTAAATTTTGAAATCAAACAGATTCCAAAACTTGCATAGTTAAAATGTCCAACATTTATACACATAAATTTTTCCTTAAGCACACATGATGGGGGGGGGGGGGGGCTGGAAATATTTTCCGTCTTGAACACATGACCAAATTTGCACCCATGGAGGTAGCTCAACATCCTCAAAGTTTGGTAATATTTGATTTTACGCAATGAATGCAAAATGAAAGAAAAAGGCTATGAAAGCAATACAACTTTATATCATTTAAATCACTATGGATGTGAGGATGTGATTGTACTAGTGCGTACCAAACTATTCTTTTGCTGTTGGTATAAGCGCAGCAATGTTTTTTGAAAACCTGCAACAACATTTAATTGATCTTCAATGGTTATTATTTTTTCATTGAACTCTTTTATAATATATATTGATTCCTTTCAGCAAGATTATTAATAACTGGCTTCCTTCAATGAATTTTGATGCTTTGTGATAATTTCCCAAAATTTTGCAGATTTGTTTGATTAGCAAAGTTTTGCATGATAAAATTTATCTGGTATATTCATTTTTTCAGTTAATGAAGCTGATCATAAGTAAGGAAGTTCTCCAATTTCATGATTATTTTGGTCATAATCTCAGGTTCTTTGCAGCATTATTTTTTCATTCACTTCCTTGAACAGCTTCACCGATTGTCTTGTATTCAAGCGTGTCACTTGATTGTCAAAAAGAGCCATGAATTTTACTTCTTCATCAGTATTTTTATATTGCAATTATGAAGTTTGGATTTCAATGAATTGAAATCATTACGTAGTGCAGTCTAAAGTATAGAAGCTGTCATCCAAACATGTCCTACAAATATACCATATCTTTTACAATACAATATCTTCTACTGAAATGATGGTGCACTAGTGGTTAAAAATTTATTTTAAAACAGTACAAGATTTTTAACATTCATTGAGTATGGTGCATAGCTCGTTGTTATAATAAATCTAAGGGGTTTTATTCTGAACTATTAAAATGAGTTCAAATTATCGATAATCATCTCTTCAGTAGGAGTTGGGCGTCAATTTAACAGATTGTATTCTATAGTCTTTTACATCAGCCACTTTTCCGTATTATTTAAATGCATTTGTTCTTATCAATGAACTCCCAGCAGGCCTAGAATCTATTACAGAGAGTCTTTTCTGGTGCAGAAAAGAACCATTTGCATTGATTTAAAAATGACAGCAATAATCAATTCTATAATGTGGTGTTGGCATTCCAGAATTAATTATTTCTTAATTTTTTTGTATCAGTAAAACAGGTGCTATTGCTTTTGCCAAAATACTCTTTTGGTAAGTACCAGGTTAGAAAATTATTGTATTTGCAGTAAAAACTTGATATAGAATGCAATTAAATCTTAGCAGTAAGACAGTCTAGTATTATGCTTTTGTTTCGCTTATTTTCATGTAATTTTCACTTTGATAATGATTGATTAAAACTCTAATTAGTTTTAAAAAATGTTGCACTTGTTCAATTTTTAATTTTTACATTTTGTTCCTATTAGGTGCAAGCCCAACACAAAATTCCAGTCCAGTTCCAACTAACAATCATGCAATTAGTAAAAGAAAAGTAACAACTGTAGATGATGTTTTCAATGACAATGATGAAGAAGCTGAACCTAAGAAGAAAAGAAAATTAATACCTTTGGATGATAATCATGAAGATGATTTGAACAAAAGTCCTAATTCTGTGTCACAAATGACTATTGAAGAAAAAAGAAAACACATAAAAAATTTAATAGAAAAAATTCCAACAGAAAAAGCTGAACTGTTTGCTTATAATTTAGATTGGACTGTCGTAGATAAAGTAAATATTTCAAGTTTGAAACTTCTGATAAATTGTAGTGGTTTTCAGTTTAATGCCTTTACTTCAACCTAAAATTATGTATTTAGTTATTTATTTTGTTTTATCTAGTGATCAAAATATGTTTTGTCATTGGTGCACTGGTGATCAAAACTTAAAATTCGACATTAGTTTTGAAAACTAGACCTTCAGCAATGTGCAAGGAATCTACAGAAATGTGGAACATATCTTTGTTAAAAAACCTACTTAAATTTTGCATTTTTGTAGGAGGACAGCAAATATAAACTAAAGAAACTTCAGGTAGTCCCCTGAGTAAATTGAGCTTTTGCTAGGTATGAAAATCTAAGCAGAAATAGTAAATTCAATGCATTAAAATTGTGGACATGTCTTCCAGACATCATTTAAGTGATTTAACTTGAGCTAGAATATTTGAAAAATACAAAAGTGTGCCAATTTGAAGATGTTGCATAATAATTCAACATAGTAAAAAATATTTTCTAGATGATAGGCAGTATTCCAAACAAGTGAAGTTTGATTTGACATTGCATATAAGCTGTGCATTGTTAAGATATTCATGGCATAATCTAGGCAGTTGTTCTAATCTGAATCCTGTTTAAAATTTACAAGATATCTTGGTGTGAGATGTCTGCTTCTAGTATTAGGTGTATGTTATAACCAAATATTTCACCTGTCATACCAGACAACCCGGTTATCAGTCTGGTATACTGTGTTTGGTTTTGGCTTAACCCTGGCTTAGGAGTGGTAACTTACTGCAAATATTTCATGTTGAGTAACAGATTTCCAATCCTAAATTCAAAACTTGGCTTTTAAAATTTTGGTTTACATCGAGTAATGTTTTCCCCAACTCATTGTAATAATGCAATTGATGAAAAAAATAATGATTCTTCAATTTTGACATGTTTTTTAAATATATTTTGTGATACCCTACATGATTTTTTTTTTTTTTTTTATTTCATATATTCTTGATTTCACAAGACTGGCACCTAGATTTCCTGTTTTGAGGCCTAAAGAATTTTTTCAGGGCGTTTTCAACAGTTGTGTCATGTTGTTTTTTTGAAAGTTGCATCTGATATTATAGTAACCAAATCCTTAATTGACATGGCTTCGATAATTTCTGTTGTAAATATCATGCTCGCATTGTAACCACCTATGCTTACTTCATGAATACAAAAACCTCTTGTAAAAATCTTGACCCACCTTTCAAACAAAATTTTTGTTGTAAATCATAAGAAAGATGTTTTACTGCTACTGTGCCTTATGGTTGTACAAGTTTATACAATTTTTCATTTTAGTCCCCACTTCTCATTTGTCCTTAAGTAACCTGGTTATCATTCTTTTTCCTCCCCCACCCCCTACCCCATTGTTTTTAGGGGAACCAATTACAAAATATGGGTCTGGGTTTACATACAATTTTGTGTTTTGCTCCATAAATCTTATTGTTTCTTTTATTTTTCTTGATTTAACAACATGTTAAAAAGTGCTGTTAAGTACTCCTTCAGAAATTTTTGCTCAGATATTCAAGGTCATCCAAAAGTCATGCAACCCATTGTAAAATATCTTATTTCAGAAATACTACTAGCTTTTAAATACAAATTATTTAGCTTTTTGGCAATACTATACTTTTTGGAGTGGCATGTCATTTGTATTTTCATTTCCATGCTTACTAACACTGTCGGTAGCTTTTTGTCTAGTGTGGTCAAGATTAATTTTTCCCAGGGTTAGGAATTTTTGTCAAAGACAAAATCTTTTCATGATTAAGGTGTGGATTTTTGCTTGGACTAAATTTTTGTATCCTAACTATTAACATAGTATGAGAAATGAAATAACCAAGCTTTAACTGTAAAAAACTCAAAATTGTCTTTTTCAATTCCATGTATCTGTCGATAAATGTCTTTAGCCATTAACAGTAACATAATT
Source organism: Uloborus diversus (assembly GCF_026930045.1). Taxonomy (NCBI): domain Eukaryota; kingdom Metazoa; phylum Arthropoda; class Arachnida; order Araneae; family Uloboridae; genus Uloborus; species Uloborus diversus. Next base: position 69,787,050 of record NC_072740.1, read on the forward strand.
ATTAAATTTGATCAGGAGCTTTCTATTCCTGTATAATACAAGCATGATAAGGAAGAAATTCCGTTTTCTTCATAGCTCTGTAAGAAGTTCCATGATAAATCTTATCTGTGATATCAGTCAAGTTCAACATTTTGCTTTTCACCTTGTCTTTTTCCTGCTGGCCCATTAGAAGTGGCCATCTTCTGTTTCCAACATTTTCAGTTTCTCAAAAACAAGTTATCAATAGAAATATTAATGTTTCACGCTGAAATATTTTTGCCATTGATCCCAAGTACCAGATTATGTTTAATAAGGCCTTAAAAAGAATTTGAAAGAGAGTGTGGATGGGAGAGTGGGAACAACAGCTTAAATCATCTGTAAGGTTTTTTTTATTTCTTTTTTGGTGCATCTTAAATTTTAAGAAAAATGAGAATTCTATTTTGAACTAAGCAGATGAGAAAAATTATGCAAGTTAAATTCCTGAACATTATGAAATATACTCCTATTTTTTAGCCAATGTGGCTAATCTAACTGCCCTGGTGACCAGTGCTGTTCCCATAGGATATACTCCATATGTGCTGTAAAATCTCAAACGTTTTTTAGACGTATAGCGTATACCCTCAAGTTCCAAAAAATTTCAAATTATGTATATGATTGCATACACATATTGTGCATAATGAATTACTGGGAGTATACCCTCAGAAAAATTGATGGGAACGTCACTGCTGGTGACTAGTAATGTAAGAAAATCTGCAAACTCACAAAAAATATTAAAATGTTATTTTAACATTTGCATTTTTGAATTAGTATTTATTGCTCTGCTTGCAACAAAATTTTGCTCATGAAATAGAATTTTAAACTGATTAATATGAATATCATACATCTTGTTTTGTTGTAGATCAACTAATTTCATCTGTTTTTCGTATGCAGATGGAAAAATTAGCTGATGCAAATTTTTGGCTCTTTATGTGGAATTTGGCAACAATCTTTAAGCTTCTGTTAGTGGCTTGTCCTTTTTCTGATTATTTCCTGAATAGTATACAGTAAAAAGAGCCTATTGGGCTAAAAAAACAAGGTTATTTTCACTTTCTCTTCCCCATCCCTTCTCGCTCAAAAAAGAAAAACAGATTGAGGTAGAAATTTATGTGCTATTTGTAATTCTTTCCCTTTTTCTTATTAGTAGTACCCCCAGTATTTACTTTATTTTTCCATGTGCTTGGCAGTTTGTAGACCATTGATTGTTTCAACCAATTAAAGTAATTACAAAGGTAGTTAAATTACACGAGTGTCTTAGCAATAATAGTACTTATGTATGTGTGTAGTTTTAGTGTATGATAAGGTATATGATGGCACTTGCCCTCTACCCAGTCCTTTTTAACACATTTCACTATATCACTAAATTAAATATAATTTTACACTTTGTTTTTCCCAGAAATTTAATGAACCAAAAGCAGCTTCAAATCAATTTCCGTACCAAAAACATGTACATTACTACTTCTCCATGACTTAACATTTAATAAATTCTCAAATACATCGTAAACTTAGCAACAATTATTTTTTACTTTAAAAAAAAAAAAAAAAAAACAATTAGGGTAGAAGCAACAAAATAAAAGAAGAGGTGAGAACTGAAAAATAATGCAATGAATCTTTTGGCTATAATAGTCTTTGAATATTCAAATACATCATCATAAGCAAACTTTTTTTATTAATAGGGCTGGAATTATATGCAAATGCATATGTACATATTAAAACCAGCAAAACTTCAAAAGATCTGCATATTGGAGCGTTTTTCATAGACTTTTAGTTTTGTTTTCATAAAAGAAAAATCACAAAAAACCATTTTAGTTAACCCCTTTCAGACCTGGTGTCCGGTATACAGGACATACACTTTAAACAGCTGCTAATCATTTAATAATTGATTAAACTACTTGATTTTTTTTGTAGTTGACTCTTTACATTCTGCTTATTATAATCTGTGAAATATTTTTTTTCGTTTTGGGATTGACTACACTGACATATAAGGATTAGGAGATAGAGAGTGGCTCATTTTTCCAACCATGGATTCTCGTACAAAAAGCTAGGTTTTTTTCCTGATTTTTTAAAAACTATAATTTTTAATTAATCATTTCAAACACTTATATTACGTTTTATTATTGTTTAAACAACATTTTATAATGAAGTTTGTCTTATATTTTATCTTTTTTTGTATGAAATATTAATTTCAAAAATATAGGTCCGGAATATTGGACGCGCCATATCTCTTTTAATTTTTCTCCTACAAACCTGAAATTTTGTCTATAAGATACCTTTTACCATAGTATACTGTGTACCAAATATCAACATTTTTGGTCAAGTATTTCATAATTCTGACTGAAGGGGTTAATAAAGAACAAATGAGCTTTTGAGTTTTTCTTGGGGGCACATTTTTATGTGCCTTTTTTTTCAGCCTATTATCACGTATCACAGTAAATATAAAAAATGCAATAATAAAAAAGCTACTTGTGTTTTCATTATTTGCATGAAGAAAGAAGTTTTGATGCATGTTTTGAGGATTTTATTGTGCAATGTGCATATGATATTGACTCTACTTATCAATAAACATTATTTATTTTTTTCAGATCCTAATGGAAAAAAGAATCCGCCCTTGGATTAATAAAAAAATTGTGGAATATATAGGTGAAGAGGAACCAACATTAGTTGAATTTATCTGTTCTAAAATAATGGCTGGTAGTGCAGCGCAAAGTATTTTAGATGATGTTTCAATGGTAAGTTGATTATTTTCATTCATTTGAGTTTAATAATGCAGTCGAGTCCTGATTTGGCAAGGGATGCGTTCTAAGACCATTCGCGTAAGTCGAAATTTCACGTTGTGGAGTGAAAAGTATGTGTACAAATATTTTATTTACACTAGGGGGCTCTGCCCCCTGCTCGCTAACGCTCACCAACCCCGAAGATTGCTTCTCAATCTTATTTGATTCGCAAAAATTTAAATCGCCAATTAAAAAGAAACAGATTAAAAACGCATTATGAACTCCCTTTGGAGCAAAAAGCACCCCTTCCCCGGGTTTCAAAATAATTTATACCAACTTGCAGAGCGATAAAGACAAGTTGTGATGCTTTTCATTTACAGTGAACAATCTCTATTCTGAACACTCATGGGACCAAACAAAAGTGTTCAGATTATGGGGTGTTCATTATAGAGGGAGACAGGATAATGCATGTATATGTATTCTATTGTGTTAGTGGACTATGTTCTTAACTTTGCCTAGTAAGCTATACAAGTAATTGAGGTAGAGGTGCTGAATTTTGGATTGGCAGCTAGTGAAATGTCTAGTTAAACTCGGTAGGACTTAAACTCTTGCATTTCTTTCTTTCTTTTTTTTTTTTTTTTTTTTTTCAAGAAAAATATGTTTTATGTAATATTCAGCTATAAAATATTAAAATATTACAATGCAATTAAAGAGTAATTTTAATCTGTATGTCTTGTGTATTCTCATGCAAGGAACGTGTTATCATCCAATTATTTAAGTGAAAAGCTCTCCATGTGATTCTCAGCCGCATATTGCTTGTAGTAATAATACTTTAAAGGTCTTTAAATACTACTTGATACAGTGGTTGGTTTCTTGAAATACGCAGTTCAGTGGCAGAAACTTCAGGCTTATATTGCTTAGCTGAACAATTTTATGTAATGCAGCAATATCCATGAAAATATTTTTTTTTTCTTCATCTCTTCTTCTTATTAATGCTCTTCAATCATTGTTATAAAACTGTGAATGTATTTCAGGATTTCCAATTTGATTCATAGGAATTCCCGAGTACCGGTTGTGAACATGTACAGTGTATAGAGAGGTAATAATTGAAGGGGATTAAAAATAGTGGTTGTAATACTGGGGTGTTCAAAGTACAGAGAGGTCAGCCTATTTTAAGTCTACGGAGTTCCACCCGGACCATCAAAATGTCTTCAGAAAATCCGGGTGTTCACAAGAGGGAGTGTTCAGATAGTGATAGTCTGCTGTATTGACACATTTCTAGAAATTTAAAATTTCACTAAATTATTTCATATTTGCTTCCCCCCTCCTCCTATCAAAAGAATGGGATTCCATTAAAAAAAATTATGACAGCATTATTAGTTTAAATTTAATATTTGAAACATGAAACTGATCTTGATTTCATGAAAGATGTTCGTAAGAAAAGTGACAAACCAAGGTGTGCTCAATTGACTGATTAGCCATAAGTCCTATGAGTCACACACTGCAGCAGTTGTATTTCATTATGGTATGTATCAGTTTTAAATATTATTAGTATGCAGTATTTTCTTCCTGTATAAAAAATTAAGTTAAACTTTTGTTCCAGTCAGCAGTTTTTTTAACTGTCATATTAACTTAATAACTGTTATTTATATATAAGAATAAAATATGTATGTTTTATTGTAGGTCTTAGATGAAGAAGCTGAAGTTTTTGTTGTGAAAATGTGGAGGCTACTCATTTATGAAATAGAAGCTAAAAAATTAGGATTAGTTTGTAAAGCTGATGCCACTCAGGTATGAACTTATTCATGCCTGGAAATTACTCTAAATAGTAAAAAATATGAAGTCGGCGCAAAAGCAATAGGTAAATGATGTGTTGCCATGTTTCATTCATATTTTTCAGGGGGGGGGGGGGGGAGAATCTCAAAACCAAAAATGAAGCATTTATACCGTTGCGCAATGTAATGTATGCAAATGCTATTGAAGAACATGGGTCCCTTAAAATTTATATTTGAAATTGAGTTATGGTTATGAATGATTTTATCTATTGCTTTTCAACTAACTTCGAAAATTTGGAGTAGAAGTGGAATTGATGGTGTTCAAAGAATAATTTTTCTTTTTTTACTTTTTCGAGCAATTTCCTGTTGCAGTTTTGAAGTCTATTATTTCTTCCTTTCTTTTTTCTTTTTTTTTCCGAAAATATTTTTATTTCATTCTTTTTAGTGCAAATATAATTTAGAAAAAGTGTGATATTGTAATCGTGGAACTTTGTGTGATTTTTCATGTGAATGCCTCACATTAAAATAAAATTTTAAAAAAAAAACGTAGCAACTCGACGTAGCAAAAAAAGACTTTTTTTTTCTTCTCTGGGATTTATTTTTGTGCTAATTTAATAAGAACCATTTATATACTGATTCCCACTAATTTATATTTCACAACAATACAAGTTACTCTGTAACTTGCAGTAAAAACCTATGTCTTCTTACCTTGCCCTGTTTTCTGTTATTGGCATATATAAAGATAAAAATACCTCTAGATATTGAATAAATTTCATGTTTGCTTTAGAAAAGGCTCCATTCAAAGTTCCCATTATGATTAATATTACTGTTTTATGGCACCACCTTTTTCAACAATTGGTTTTATTTTTAATCATTTAATGGAGAAATTACATAGAATTTATTGTTTTTTACCCCTAACTTTATTTTTAAAGAACAAATACTTCCAAGCAAGAGGTAGGGAACTTAGGTTATACCATCCCTTATCCATTAAAAAAGGATCGCCAAAATCGCTACATTAAGTGAAGCACTTTAAACTAATAAACAAAAAAATATAGTGTGGATAAGTCTCCTTTTTAAGTCTGATAAGTCTTTTTGAAGTCTTTTAGAAAAAAGTTGTTTTTCAACTTAACCACTGAAATCCTCTTAAATTCTAAAATTCACTTGTTTTGTGAGTTTTTTTATTTTTAGTCAGTACAAGCTTGTTTCTTCATTTTAAATTCTGTCCCAAAGGTGATCGGAAAATGTGCAGCTAAATTTTGAAGATGGTACAAAGGGGCAGTAACAAGCAAGAATCATATAGGAACATATAGTCGCAAATGTAATGCTCTTCATGCGTGAGCACGAAATTGCAAATGTATTGTGTACTCTGGTGCCAGGATTACAATAAAAGTTAAAAGCTTGTTTCTGTCATTAGTATTTTTCATACTAAGGGGAAACGTTTCTTGCCTTAACAACAGTAATTTTTTTTCTACATTTGCCACTGGTATGTGTATGTGTATCGTATGTCTATAATTGGGACTCATTGAATATAAATTACTCCAGATGTGCTAAAAGACATCATAATTTATCCTTTTTAATTAAATTAAAAAGAATGTTAACTTGAATAGTTGAAATTTGTTTTAGAGTAGAGTAGTCCTTAAAATTGCTAAAACTTTTGTTAACGTAATGGTAACTTGAAATTTAATTAAAAAAATGGGTCCCAATACTTTTTGGAGGTTGTTGCAAGCCTTGTTGTCCAAATAATGAAAGAGGGATGAATTTGCATCTTTCTTTTGCAGAACCTTTTACAATCAGAGACTAAAATGTAAATTCTCAGAACATTTAAGGCAGTGAGAAGCAAAGGGATGTAGGTGGACATTTTCAAGTTTTGGATAAAAGGTGTTTAAAGATAATATCCTAGATACACTTTCATTGAATTTTAAATCATGCAGTACAGCAGCACCTGCCAGGGCTACTAGTACCATCTCTTGCTCCAAGACAGAGGAGAGGTTCACCTATCATGTGTACTGGTTAGCTCCAAAATTTTTAATTTTGCCACTTACATCCCTTTGCTTCTCACTGCCTCATTTCCCTCCTTATTCGAGCGTTTTAGTGAGTTTTGCTCCATTCAAGATGAGCTTTTGACTTTTAAGCTACGGTCCATCTGCTCTTGAAATAAAAGGAATTTTGTTAAAAACTTATTTTATGACTTTTCTGCACTGCTTAGCAAATAATATTGACTTTCTAGACAACCTCCATTAAGCGACCTCCTCTCTTTTCAACCTATTTCTGTCAGAATGAGGCGGTCGTTTAGAGAGGCTTGATTGTTTTCTGTTAATTTAATTTAATAACATTTTACTCTTGAAATTTTTCAGGAAAATTCCATTCAAGGCAAAACATGAAATTGACTTCAACATTCTTAGGTGAAAATGTTTCTCAGTTCAGGCTAATACAAGACGTGAAGCCTGCCTAATAACTGCAATTCTGCATTGTAATTATATCATCACATGAACTTCCAGAGAAAAATCTCTGTACATTAACCAGTTATTGTAATGTGTGTATAAAGTGAAAAAAAAGGACACAATCAATGTCTTTTGAAAACTTATTTTTATGTTCATTAAATGTTCTGTTCTTAATTTTCTGTGCCTCATTTTTTAGTTTAATGTTCTATTTCATAATACGTGGAACTACATTATTGTACAATCTTATTTGAAAACATAGAAAAACATGAAGATTAATTGTTCAAAAAGTATTGGCTAAGAGTGAAATTAGGATTATACACTTGTCAAAATTTGAGATATGGATATTTCAATCTGTTGATCTTTCATCAATTGCAAAGAATAACAAAACATAAATTACCATCTTTTCATTATTATAAATTACAAATATAACCAGACATGTATGATTTTTCAGTATTTTTACTGAATTCAGTATTTGTTGAGAAAGGAAAATACTGTGTGTAGAAAAAAAGCAAGGTATTAAAAACTAAATTCCACATGTTCCAGTTAATTTCATGCATCTAATTAAAAGTCTGCTGTTTAAATACAAAAAGGGGGGGGGGGGGAGCTTTCAGGTATGTTCTAAGTTTTGTTTGTTCACCAAGCCATGTTATTTCAGTATTTTTCATCCTGTTTGGGTCACATGTCTGTAACTTCTCAATGCTATTTTTACATTCTTCATGGTTTCCACAAGCTTTTCAAAAGATTGTAGACTAGAAAATCATTATTAGGATCTCCTAAAGAAGCTGTTAATATTCTGCCAAATTCCAAAGAAAAAACTTCCACGTCCTTTTGTAATACTTTAAAAATAGGACTCAATATATTAACTCAAAAGATCCTTCTGAAAGAGAAAATTCCCATTAAAAAATAAAAGTACATACAATTTTCATTTTGTCACTTTCTTAAGGGTTTCTGTTAATGAGGTTCAATATATGAGGCTATAAGCCTAAATTATTGAAACTCAATTGGAGTTCAGATGTGTATTAACAATTCAGCAACATGAATTATGTGGTAACACTCTATCTTCAAAACAAAACCTAGCATTAGTATACAAGTTATTCAAATTGAGAAACAACAAATAAATACCAAGGCTAACTTTTTCTCTGAAGTATATTGTATCTAATTTTTAGTATTTCAGTCACAAAAGATACTATTGTTAGATAACAATTGATTTAATACATACATTTTCTTGTAATTTTTTTTCTTGGGATAAAATACATTTTACAAAGTTTTTTCATTTTAAAGGGGGGAGGGAGGCATAATTATACATAAACAAACATATACATATTTATATATATGCAAGTACACAACATGAAACTCTTCCACTATGGTTGCGTTCGACGAACCTCACCGAGCGACCGGTAAGTAACCAGTTACTAACCGCATCGTTCTATGATCAACCGGTTACCGCAGCGGTTACCATTCTAAGCAGTTGATTGGTTGATTGGAGCATGTGATCATTAGCTGTCACGTGATTAACTAACCGGTCGTGCTCGTCGAACACACTCTGAGACTTGACAGGCATCGTAATAATTTCAACTGCCATGCTTTGGATTTTAATGCCACTCATTTGGTTTACACATGAACATTTTTACATTTAAAAATAAATATGGTGCATTTTTATGTCAAATTTCACTCAAATACGGCAGTTATTCATGTCTGCATCCATTATAAATAGGAATAAATACTTTTCATCCTGATTTTCCAAAGTGTCATAATTTCTATCTTCATGCCAAAGCTACCGTGGCTGATATCTACTTCTACTCTAACAACAGTTCTGATGGAAAAACAAGCAATGTACTTTAACTTGATATAAAAGTAAACCTTGTTCTGTTTGCGCTCTTATTAGCTATGACATGTTATATGAAATGATGGTTATTGCACAACCATATATCAAATAGTTGCACGTTAAAATTCTATATGAAACTCATGTTTATTTTTTATTAGAAAATTGCCCGTCAAGGTATGACGAGTGAAAATTGTTTCTACATTTGAACGAAGCCATTGCCTGTTAGAGCTAAAATTTCAACAATCAAAAAATCACATAGGTCCATTGGAGTAACCCTGAAATCCTGTAGGTAGCATTCATTGTTGGCTATTTTTTCGTTTCTTCATTCTCCTGAAATGAGTCTTAGCAGTGAAACAGTTAAGTTACCGGATCGAGTTCAGCCTCGTCACGATTAAGCCTTTCCCTGCGTGTTAAACATTACAAAACGTATTATCAAACTACCTTTTACCTGCGGCTTCGCTCACGTTGATGTAGTTTTTTCAATTGATTCAAGTTAATAGTCAACACAGGAAGAGGTCAAATAGTTACCAAAAAAATGGTTTCTCTCCAGTTTCGCCGATATTTAAAATGGCCTCCTCTCTTTAATATATCAAAAGATATGATGAAAACTGAAAATCAAGGGGGGGGGGGGGGTAAATAAAATGTCGGCGAAACTGGGAAGACACCCAAAAAATCACACAACATAAATCAGGAAAACGTTCAGGAGTTCTAAAGAAGTTAGTTTGGGTAATTCTCAAAAATTCCAAGTCAACAGTCACTACAAATCCAGATTCTAATAATGTCCCTTTAGAGTGAGAACATCAAACCTTTAAAATTCCCCACGTGAAGGAAATCAACTGTTTCTTAACAACGTAAACAGTCCTGATTAAAATACCGAAAAAGTTCAGAGTAAAAATACTGTTAAAATCAAAGTAAGCACAACAGTTTTTTTTTTTTCTTAAGTTCCCATTTAAATGAGGACAAAAGTACAAAAAACTTCTCATTTCGGAAAGAAACATTCCCTATTAGTCTCTATTAGAATGGTGATATCAGCGTTTTCAAATAACATCTCCCGCTGAAGATCTCCTTCATGATTAATTCAAAAATCTTCATCAGTACAGGTCCGATAGCATAAAAAACAAATTTTTAAAAAAAAGAGAACAATACTCTATTGTCGCTATTAAAGTAGGGATATTAATTCCACAAAATCTTAATTAGCACCATTAATCCTTAAAAACACCCACGAAAACAAGAAAAAATTAAATTAAAAGTTTCATTAAAATTTTAAAAAATTCGCCAATGCGCTAACGTAGTCGCCTGGTGAGTCTGGAGATATAAAATGGATTAATTTACATTTGAATAGCAGTTTTAATGTTATTTGAGCATGTTGTTTCACTAATTTGGTGGATTAATTTTAACTGCAATACCCTATACATAGTATTTAATATTTTTACCAAAATTAGTTTGGCGAAGTTTTTACATTTTAATGCAAATTTTGTAATGGCTGTAGCGCCAAGATTTTTGATCACTCGTCCCGACAGCGTTATCATAACTCTGTCTATCGAATAAGTGTTTAAAATGTCATTTTGTTTTCTTGAAATTCAATTCATTTTTTTCAACGAATGTAATCTAATTCATTATCTATTTTTGCAATTAAAAGCAGCATAAAAATGTAAAATAATCCAAAATCCATCATTTATTGGAAAAAGGACCACAAGGCCATACATTCGCCAAAGACTTGCAAAGTTTATAAAACTGCGTAAAATGTTTGCTTAATCTACATTCATAAGATATGAATTTTAATTCCGAACAGAAGATGCTACAAAGAAAATGTTTTGCATGTATTTGGTCTTTCCTGGTAAAAAATAAATATTTTTTCGATGGTAACTGGGGGTAGGGGGCCCCTATTTAATAACTTTCTTTATTTAGTTACCAGATTGTTGTACATAGCGAAAATTCCCGGCGTTGCTTGGGAGTGTAATAATTGTGAGAAAAAATAGCTATTTTTATTCGTTTTCTTCTCTAACTGAAATACTCAAAACACTCCGCTTTGACGTGATTAAAAATCAAGCTTTTTCCTTACCCATAAAAGTAAAATGGCAATAAATACGAAGGACAAAATAGCCCTCTTTTGGAAACGAAAAAACAAAATTTAAGAATATACAAATTTCAGGAATTTCAAAAATATAAATTTAACTTCACTTGTTTAAAACGATTTACCTTTTTTTTTTTTTTTTTGGGAACATATTTTAAAATTGTTACTATATTGCTATTGAAGTATACAAACTTTTAAAAAATGTAACCGTCCGTAATCCCTTACTGCAATTTAAAATGTTACGAAATTTGTGGTAATCGTTTTGGGATACCTTGAATAAGTTTCTCCCTCCCTACTTTGTAACACTGTGTGCTACTAATTTTATCAAAGAGATAGTGTCCCAAAAATGAGATACTTCTGGTGACCATGAAATGATGCTATCTGAAATGTTTCCAAAATAAGTAGTAAAGTTTGGCATTTGTGTTTGAAATTGTGTGCAAACTTGTGCTGTTTATGGATTTGATTAATTTCGTTAGCGGTTCATTTTACATGTTAACAAATGATATAAAGAAAGAAATAATTAAGAAATGGCCATATTTTGGTTACATGGGGAAAACCGAGAAACAGTATTCGCATAGTTTTTAGTTTCAAAAACAGCGACAATTGAAAAAATTGCCACATGTCTTAGCTATTGAAATGATTCCGCAAAAAAAAAGTTTTGGCGAGATTCCTGCTGGTCGATCAAGCACCCAATCAACACAAATAAATATATTTTTAAAAAACATTAATTGCCTCAAAGTTGCGTAAAACTGGAAAATCCATGTATTATTTGCCTATCTTGTGCAAAAAATCTTACTTTAAAATTTGACTTGAGAAAAGCCTTGAACGGTCAGACGAAAAGCAAAAATAGTCAAGAATACAACAATTGTCGCTATCGACAGGAAGTTGAGATGATACCCTAAATACTATATTGTCTTGAGGAAAGCCTTTGAACATGGAGCTAAAAAGCTCATAACTCGTTTTTTATTCTACTTAGAAATTTGGAACAGGTGCCTTCTTCAGCAGAAAAATCAGAGCTATCGATGGACATATAATGTTAATATGTGCAAGTATTTTTTCATCCTCATATTAGAGAATTTATACGAAAATTGGGTTTTATCGCACACCTAGAGGGGTTTTGCCCGCCATAACGGGGTGAAAACTACCCTATGTGTTATTCTGATGCATAAACTATATTATTGCAAAGTTTCATCAAAATCAGTTCAGTAGTTTTTGAGTGAAAGAGTAACAAACATCCACATACAGACAAACTTCCACATATATAATAGTAGTAAGATAACCATGCCGTGGCGCGAGTTTCATCGTTGAAACACGTGGGTTACTCGATCATCGGCTATTATTTATATGAGGATATTGAAATTCCCATGTTGCATGTTCACATCCATTCTATGCTGTTCACATGAGCTATGCAGAAGAACATGATTGTACATTCAGCCATTCTAGGTTCAAACAATGAGTTGAGAACCCATTGATTGTTCACCTCTATCCATTTTAAATCAAAATGCATTGCATTGTATACAGGCTCGCCGGGTATCAATACTATTTCAGAACTTGAGTAAGGGATAAGGTGCATCTCGACAATTAGTTGGAAAAAAATTTTTGTTACATTCAGGTCGGTGGGCGGAACTTCAAACATTTTTTACTGGGGTTATTATTGTTAAATGCAAATTTATTATAAAAACTTTTGTCATTCCTTCCTTTTTTTTTTCGCTTCTAATGTTTCTGTGTGTGCCACGACTGGAAAGCATTCATAACTCTGCATTGCTATATGGATCCGTGTCATCAGGGTTCCCTACTCACTCTGGAAGTTCTGAGAAACACCTTATATATGCAGTTCCCTTTAATTTAAAAGCAAACGAATTGCCAACAATCACATAATAAGGTTTTGTCATATTTCTTTAAAAGATCAATTGTGTACATTCATGCATTTTTGGGGGGGTTTTCTCACAAAATTTGCTCATTTATACTTGTTTTCCCTCATACCCTGAAAGTCTTTAATCCTGCCTCTAAAGCCTGACATCATGCTGTCCAAGAATTTACATTCAATGGCATTGAATGTGGTTTTGTATTGCTTTCAAACATGTGATTTATTTTTCAACATTTGCTGAGCTGTTCTTCCGGTAACCAGCAGACAAGGCAAAACAATAGCCATTTTGTAACATTCAATGCAAAATCTGCATTAATTTAAAAGAGCTTTTCCTCTGTTTAATTATTTTTTAAGTTGAATTTAGAAGATTGAATATGCAAAATACATTTGGGATGAAATTTAAAAAGTAGTTTAGTAAAAGGCAAATTTCTGACATATTTGTCACATTTAATGTCAAATATTAATTTTTATTTTAAAATCAGCCAACCCCCCCCCCCCCCCCCCCCCATGATACAAAATTAATTTTACCTTTATACATGTAAATTATAAGAAGAATGTACTCTAAATGAAATACAACCTTGAAGGCCAGTAAATTTTTATCTGAAAACGGAAAAATGAAATAAAAGGGATTTTAATATTGAATTATTAATGTTTTTGTGCCACACTCTGGCTGGGAGCATGCTCCTATCTATTTTCATTTCACTATTTTCTTTTAAAATTCTTATCAACATTTTATCATTGTCTTAATTTAATTTTATTTTTATTCATTCAAATAGCCTAGAAATCCCCCACGGGGGAAAAATGTATAAAACTTTAAAAAAATATGTAGGAAGCGAAAGAAAATAGTACTTAAACTTATTTAAATAAAGAAGAACTTTAGTTGAAATTTACTTTGAAGAGCCTTCGGCTAACCATTATGGTACTCCCGTTAGAGGAAGCCACATCTCTCGTACATCCACGCAACCATCTTCTGCGCCAAAATAAAGCCATGGCCCCAACCGGGGAACTATCAACATACCACAACAGAGGATAAGGGGCAGGGCCCTAGGTGCCTCAAGCAACGAACTTATATTTCCGTGGCATTAATGTTCATTGGTAAGAACGCAACAGACATGATTTGTGAAGTATGCAATTACAAAGGATGGCCACTATTACCATCACTAGTGCCATGAGAACAACTCCTTCTAGGCCTACTTCTTCTACATAAGCAAGTGGAGATGGAGGCGATCCTGTGTGCATATCGCCTCAAGCTCATGGGACTCTGGAAGTCACCTCATTAGCTGTCTCCGTATGATAAACTTTATGCAAAGACTATTAAGCAGCCTTAATTTGTGATGCCTTCAGACTGAATGTTAAAACAATTCACTTTTAATTCCAACTAGCCAATTATAAAATTGTGTTTCCGTCCAGAGAGCAATGGAGGGATGTGCAGAAAATTTTTGGCAAAGTACATGAACTCTGGTTTACAGATGATTCCAAGACAGCATCTGGAACTGGTTCTGATACATACTGCAGCAGTAACAACACAAATCTATGCTTCTCGTTAGGGAAACTTGCTACTGTCTACCAGACGGAAACATTAGCTATTTTAGCATCTGCAAATAACTGCCTAGGTAGGACGAGGCTTAAGCGGTAACATTATTTGACAATTCTCTGATAGCCAAGCTGTGTTAAAAGCTCTCAATCGAGACTGCTTCTCTACCAAGAGTGTTTGGGAATGCCATAATGCACTGGTAAGGCTAGTTGCTGCAAAGTGGTTTCCTGCAAAATGATCCCCTGCAAAGTGGTTACTGGTGCCTTGTGTTCTGAGAACCTGCAAGGTGATACAAATACAAAAGTGACGACCAGCAACAGGCTCTGGGCCCAGCTAGACTGGTCCTAGTCAATTTACAATCCCCAGTGAAGATCAATGGCCCTCTTAAAACTATCTATTCCCGTGTTCATTACCACCTCTTTCGGTAAGCTGTTCCAAGGTTACACTACCCTGCTATAATAATAATTTTTCCTAATATCCATGTTAGCCTGAGATATAAATAGCTTAAAACAATGACCCCTAGTCCTGTTTTCAGTGCTAAACTTCAGCCCCTTAACATCTTTCATTTTAATAAATTTAAACAACTGAATCATGTCAGCTCGGTCTCTTCTTTGCTCAAGACTGTACATTTTTAGCCTTCTAAGCCTGGAATCATAGTTTAAATGAGAAAGTCCATTTATTAGCCTTGTAGCCCGCCTTTGAACCCATTCCAATACATTAATATCTTTCTTAAGATAAGGAGACCAAAACTGAACAGCATACTCCAAATGAGGTCTTACCAAACTTCTATATAAGGGCAGAAGAACTTCTTTAGATTTGTTTGAAATAGATCTACAGTAAAACCCCTCTTAACGGACACCCCTCAAATGCGGACAATTTTTAATTCCCAGATTCCAAGGCAAATAACAATATTAAACCACTGTCCTGCGGACACCCCTTTATTGCGGACAAAAAAAATTGTCCCGTTAGTGTCCGCATTAGAGGGATTTTACTGTATTGATAAACCCAAGCATCCTATTGGCTTTGTTACGAGTAATGCTACACTCTTGGCTGAACTTTAAATCCTGACATATTAAGACGCCCAGATCATTAACTTTTTCTGCCTGACTAATGACTGAACCTTGCAAATAATAACTTGAACACTTATTTCCATGCCCTAAATGTAGCACTTGACATTTCCCAACATTAACAGCCATACCCCATTTATCAGCCCACTCCGTAATATGATCTAGATCCTCGTGCAGCTGATTTGCTTGTTCTTCATTTTCTACACTCCCCATAACTTTGACATCATCAGCAAAACAATTCATGTTCCCAGAAATATCTTTATAAATATCGTTCATAAAAACAATGAACAAAACAGGCCCTAACACTGAACCTTGAGGAACCCCGCTTAAAACCTCACTCCAATTAGAATAATATCCCCTTACAACTACCCTTTGTTTCCTTCCGGTCAGCCAATTTTTTACCCAAATGAAAATTTTCCCTCCTATTCCTATATCAGCTCATTTGCTAAGTAGAACAACATGCGGTACCTTATCGAAAGCTTTTTGAAAATCAATGTAAACAACATCTACAGTCTTCTTATTGTCCAAAGCCATGGTAACTTTGTCATAGAAGTGTAATAAATTAGTTGCACAAGATTTACCTTTCCTGAAACCGCACTGAAAACTAGTCAATAGATTATTAGTCTCTAAAAAATTTACTATCTTAATTTTTATCAATGTTTCCAAAATTTTGCAAACCATCGAAGTTAGACTCACAGGTCTATATTTTCCCTTTAGCCCCTTTCTTGAAGAGCGGTGTAATGTTAGCCAGCTTCCAGTCCTCTGGCACTGTCCCCGAGTTATAAGATGCATTGAAAATATTTACAATTACATCTACTAATTCCTCTGCACATTCAACTAAAATTTTTGGATAAATATTATCTATTCCCGGAGCCTGAGTCTCTAATTTTTTTCAAATGAACTAAAACGTCATCTCTGGAAAATACAAAGTCCTCAAGCTGTACTATAGCTTGTGTCTTCTTGGTGTCAACTGTTGAGATACAGTTATCGTTAAAAACACTCGAAAAAAAGTTATTAAGAACATTAGCAATATCACTATCGTCCTGAATTAAAATTCCGTGCTCATAACCAGTGGCCCAATATGACTATTTCGAACTTTCCCCGAATTAGCGTATGCAAAAAACCTCTTGGGATTCCTGTTTATATTATCTGCCAGTCTTTGCTCCAACTCTCTTTTCTGAATCCGTACCAAATACTTTAATTTACGCCTTGCTTTACAATATTGGAGCCTATCGGCACTGTGACCAGTTTCTTTAAACCTATGAAAGCGGCTTGCTTGTAATTTAGAACGTCTTTAGCTTCCCTGGAGAACCACATCGGCCAAATTTTAGTGTTGACACCCTTTCTGCCTTTCTTCTAAAGAGAACATAGTCCCCAACCGTTTTTGCTAGATTTTCCTTAAACTCTGCCCACTGAAGATTCACATCGCTATTGTCCACTCCGAAAGAAAAAACTGCTTTCAAACTCTGCCTAAGTGCCACAAAATCAGTATTTCTGAAATTGGTCACAAACCTGAAATTCTCTACTATGTGCGTATCAAATTTAATCCCAAACCTAATACTGTTGTGGTCACTATCTCCAATGTGTTCCCCTACGCATAACCCCTGAACAGAACCTTCCATGTCGCAGAAAACTAGATCCAAAATCACGTCCTGTCGAGTACCCTGAGTCACAATTTGATCTAAGAAGCAATCACCAATTACTTTCAAAAATTCCTCTTCTCTGCTATTACTATGGCAAAAATTATTCAAATCAATTCCTGGAAAATTAAAATCTCCCATTATGATGACTGATCCCTTGCTTGAAATGTTACTAATAATACTAAACACCTGTTTATCTTGACCCCGGCTTAAGTTGGGTGGCCTATAAATGTTCCCTAAACGTAGTTTTTTGCCCTTATTGCTCCTCAACTCCAGCCAAATCATATCAATCTCATTAGGTTTATCATTAATTACCAATTCATTGCAAGTTAAAGTGTATCTGACGTAAAATAAAACCCCACCACCTCTTTTACCTGCTCTATCTTGCCTAAACAAATTATACCCAGCAATAGATAATAAATCATCACCATTTTCGGTAGCCCATGTCTCGGTAATCTTCATAACCCAAGCCGGGTAAGTCGAACTACAACGAGGTGAAAGCCTTTGGGCCTATCAGTCTTAACCTCTTTTCTCCTAAAAACTCTGGAGAAACTAATTGATAAGTGGGTCAGAGAGAGTGTTTTGAAAACCAGCCCTCTTTCTAAGTGCCATCACATGCTTATCAGCCTGGAAAGTTCGCTGAGACTGCACTCTATGAGTTGACAACAGCTCTGTATAGTGCAGTAAATGGACAAGCAGTAATAAGGTTTCTCTATACTGAGTTTCTGGTCACCGTGACATTGTAGACAATGAATTGACAGATCGATTAGTTAAACAGGGTTCCAATTTACCATTTGTGGGACCCGAGCCTGTCCTCTGTCTGCCCTACAATACAATAAGGATTACTGCAAAGAACCTACTTATGGATGAATCGTATAGTCGGTGACTTCAGTTCGACTCTCAAAGACAGGCCAAGACTCTCAACCAGCAGCTTCCCTGGTTTAGATCCGGGGAATAGCTTAATTCGTTTATTTTAGTAATGCCACAGGGAGGGGGGGCTTATCAAAAACGATATGTACCACAATTAGAATGTGTAGAAGTTTTATTTATGCAACAAAATTGCCTAAGCCACAGTTATTGAATAGGCACAACGTTGAGCATTTGAACTTTAGCCAGGAAAAAATGATCTGGGACAACCAATTGGAACAAATAGTTAAATATAAGTGGAATTTGGATGGATCAGGCGGATGGAAGTACCATTGGCATGATTTATGAAAAGAAAAAGAAATATTCTCCAAGCACCACTTAGATGAGGGTCTTTTATGACTTGAGAGTCCTTTGCTTTGCTTACAATGGTGTGAGTTCAGTTGCGTTTGTTTCAGGTCAAATAAATTCACATGCATATCAAAATGCCCTCGCAAGTCATCATTTACAAAATGCTGAATTTATTGCTGGAGAAAATTGGAAATATCAGCAAGTCAATGCACCTATCCGTTCGAGTAACAGTGCAAAAAATTGGTTCCAAGTTAACTAAGTTGCAATTTTGAAATGACCAAGTCTCCAGATCTTAGCTCAATATAGAGAACTTAAGGGGTGTTTTAGCTATAAGAGTTTATGCAAATGGAAGACATATTTTACTTCATTAAATAGAGATGAAATCTACTATCGAAGATGAATCAAAATAAAAATTAGTTCCATCCATGAAAACAAGAATTTGAAGAAATGGCTCCTACACTAACTTTTAAATGTGTGTATTTTTGTCTTCATATGCCTTTTTTTTATGTTTTCTAAAGATTATACTCAGACTCAAATATTGATCTGTAATATTTTCTGATAACGAAATACTTATAAATGAATTGTTTTGCCTCTTTTACTTGTATTTAAGGTTAATAATTATCACTCAAATGAATTTTGGATCCAAAGTTTAAGATATGTCCAATTCTTCAAAATTTTACTGCCCTTAAAGTTTTTACTCGGATGTTGGACTGTACATATTTATGTCACGGTTGTATTGTATATCACATCTTCTTTTAGTCATTATCTTTATCTTTACTAATAATAAAGCTGAAAGTCTCCCTGTCTGGATATCTCTCTGTCCGGATCTCTGTCTGTCAGGATTTCTGTGACGCGCATAGCGCCTAGACCGTTTAGCCAATTTTCATGAAATTGGCAAAGAAGTAGTTTGTAGCATGGGAGTGTGCACATCGAAACGATTTTTCGAAAACTAAATTTTGTTCTTTTACTATTAGTCCAGTCAAAGGATACATTTTACCTTACAAAAATTGGGGTCAAAGATTTTTTTTATTTTTAATTTGTACATATTGGTGCCGACATGGGAAAACCAAGTTATCCAACACGAAAGACCCCGGGAGAACTTTTGGCGGCCGAAAAACCACAAAAATTTATGACTTTTTTTGTTTGTTCGAAAATATCTCCAAAATGGTTCAACTTAGGAAAAAGTATCAAATATAAAGTTTAAAGAATATTAAATTTCCTACAACTTTCGTACTTACAACTTTTTTGTAGCACAAATAACAAGCTTGCTATAGCTCTTTGAAAATAGGCAGTTTTCCTCCACTCCGCAAAAAAAAAAGCATTCACACCGAAAACAAGGCGTCACAATTATTAGAACTTGAACAGAACCATTAGTTTCAGAGAGTTTATCGACAGTTTGAGTTTCCTACTCCCCCAATCTTCGAGTTGAACCGAACCATTGCTTCGGTCACTCGTCTGGTCTGCTAATTCTATATTAGCTACCAGTTTGTTTCGCACTCTTGGCTTCCTTAAGAGGTTTTCCATCTCCAGCTCAGTCCCTTTCCTATGCCGGGCTGATGAGTGCTAATAAGCACGAAACTGCAGTCCTCGGTTGGAAATGACTGAGCTGGCGGTGTATTTCACGTATTTCTGCTTTAGCCCTGGCTAATGGGCGGTAATTTACTGAATATATCCAAAGATAGGTTCAAATACTTATTGGATCCATAAATACTTCAATAGTGTCCTTAATTTCAGGAGTTTTTTTTTTTTTTTTGACTATGTTGCACATGGCCAAAGATTGACTATGTCGTATCACGCCCGCTAAACGCATGGATGAAAAGAATATTGCTGGGGTCAAACTTAAAGGATTTAGTGGGAAAAAAATCACGAGCATTCCCCTGTCCAGGTTTTAAAAAGAACAAGTTGCTAAAAGGCTGCCCTAAAGCTGTCATCAGCACCAACAGATCTATATCCTCGCCCGCTATAACAACCTTTTCAATTTCCTTCACCTTTGAAAGAGCAGTAAGTAAGTCGGCATCTTCTTGAGCCTGCCTGGCTTCAATGCCACCCTCTACAAAATATGTCTTAAGAATTTGGATAATTCGATCCTTGTTGTTATAATTTGCCAAAAATCTTTCTTGAGGAATTTAGCTTACCATGTTAGGTTCAACCTTTACTTCAAGGGAAGAGACTGATTGCTCATTGATATAGCATGTGTGACATGCAGTATGAATTGTCACTTCTTTTAAGTCCTTCAAAAAACGCTGATGTTCTTCATTTCGATGTTTTGCGCTGCATCTCTGAAGATTTTCTATTCCCTTCTCCTTCACAATCCTTATTTCGCCTTCATTCAAACTGATTTCGCAAAGAAAAAAAACACCTTGGTCAGGCGTCATCATTTCTACAAAAAAAAATTGTAATACAGAACACACAAATTAGTAAAACATACTTTTGCTCGAACACTTAAGTGATCAATATGCGTAGCTATCGAGTCGATACATCGTATTTGGAGAAAAAAAAAAGGGATGGAATGGGGGTGTTTTGTTTATGTTAAGGGAACGGAGGATGATTTACCCTCAGCTGCAAAAGACAAATCATTTTCAAGGTCAGATAGCCGGCGTTTCTCTTTTTTTCCTACGCTATCCGATGCGCCTTTATGCGCTTTGCTGAGGGGTTCAGAAAAAGTGTGACTTTCAAGAAGTTATAACTCGCTTGCTTTTCATGCTACAAAAATGTTGTAATGAAAAAAGTTGAAGGAAATTTACTCTTCTTTAACATTTATATTCGAAGTTTTTTTCTAATTTTAACCATTTTTGAGATATTTTGAAAATACTACAAAAAGTCACAAATTTTTGGGGTTTTTTGGCCCCCAAAAGTTCTTCCGAGGTCTTTCGTGTTGGATAACTTGGTTTTTCATATTGGCACTAGTATATACAAATTAAAAAAATAAAATCTTTGGCCCCATTTTTTGTAAGGCAAGCCTGTTTTTTTCTACCTATTGACTGGACTATATTCCAATTTTAAGAACATTTTCCCGAGCAAAATTATCATAAGATGGACGAGTAAATTACAAAGTCATCATAACGTGGAACCGTAACATGGGCAAGCCAATTAGCGAGAAATGCATCGTACATTATTTGTAAATATACAGGCGAACTAAAAGACCTTTTAATTTTTCTACTACGAGCAAAGCCGTGCGGGTACCGCTAGTATAGTAATAAAACTCTTTGGATCAAAACCATTCCATTTTAAGCATTTAGCAAGCTGCATTGGTACCTTTTTATGCTGATTTCAATTTTTTTCCTTTCAAAAAAAAATAAATAAAATAATAATAATAATAAATAAATAAATAAATAAATAAATGAACAGACTTGATTACAGCATATGATGGTACAGTATGAAGCCATGCATACTCAAATTCTCTTATATATTTGGTGAAAAAATATTTATTTATTGCAAGTATTAAGCATAAAATGCAAGCATTATGTGTGTTTGGCAATAAAATATATTACAAGTGTACTGATTTTTTTTTTTTTTTTGTGAAATTATGTTCTGTTGTTTTTTTTTTTTTTTTTCTTTCCTTTTTTTTTCTTAGAGTTACCACAAGATCTGACAGTTCTTGGGAAAGCATATTTAATGAAAAGGAACGTAAACAATATTGAAATAATTTCTTTCCATCAGTTTACGATACCCCAAATATAGTTTTGCTTTCCCCGAAATTCCTGCCTTTTATTCCACATCTCAAAAGTTCGTAGAGATTTTGTCATTTCTACTGCCAGATAAACCAATCAGAAAAAAGAACAATTAATCACTGATGTTGATATTATAATACTTTACTATTCCATTAAAAATGGTAGATCTAATCTAATTCTTCAATTAAAACTTTGTGCGTTTCAACTTGCAAGTGGTTTGCCGTATGTTGACGGCGTCTAAACAGTGGTTCCTCAGGAGCTAAATCTGTGCTGTCTGTTCTTTTGGTGTCCAAACGTCTGAAAGTAAACAATGGCTCTTCCTCTGCGCTCGAAAAGTGAAGTTTTTCAGCATCAGAAAGATTTTGTGCTGCCTTCTGAAAATAAACGGTATAAGAATGCTCAACTACAAATTAATGTTGAGTAAAAGAACATGTTAAATTCATGACAAAAAAAAAATGCAGGCTTTTTTTTAAATCGAATATTTTAAAGCTATTAGTTAGCATTATCTGTAATCATCAATTTGACCCCCCACCCCTATGGCTAGGCCCCTACTTTTGGATCAGGCTGACACATGGGGTTTTTGCATCTACCATCGCTTCTAACCTCATTTTCTGCATTGCATACTCCCTGAGAAAGGCTATCATGCACGGACGTGCACAGAAATGTGGGGGCAGTCACAAATTACTTTTATGCCCCCTCCCGTGTGTACCCCTACGTCTCTACATATATTTCACCCCCTCATTTTTAAAATCTCGGGCCCGGGTTAATAGTTGTCCCTTATCCCCCCCCCCTGTCAGCTTACGTCCGTGACCATGCATTCACTATATCGTCGCCTCAGAGCAACAATAAGATATCTAATCCCCGAAATAAATATCTTACTCACTCATGGGCACCCTATGCAAAATTTTAAGGGGGGGGGGTTAGATATTTCCCCCTTGGTTTAGCAGGATATTTTCCCCGTGTAAACCAATTTCAGTACAGATTAGAGTTATTAAAATTTGACATTTTTGATAACTTATTCATTAACGGCTGGAAAAGAAATGTTTTTACATTTTTGCAAAGGAAGAAGTACTAAAAGCAAGGAAGCTCTCATTTCTAGGGGAGGGGACTTGAGCCCCCGCTTACCTCCCTATATGGGTGCTCATGATCCTTACAGTTGCCCTGACGTGACGATATGCATTTTTCCAGTGAAATGAATTAGCTTGTTTTTTTATAAGATCCAGTAGAAAATTAATTCCTAAGATCAAAGTCAATCTCTTATTTGCTGACGTGAACTTGCGCTGCTAAGTATTTACCTTTTAGTTTTCTTTATTCAATCAATTAGATCGCGTAACTTTTTGTGTCTTTTATTCTATAGCACTAGTAAATTCAGGTTGGAATTCCAATTTTCATGTCCTGTCTCAGAATGTGGAATGTGACCCTTTGTTCTATGGTAATTACTACTCTCCTGCATAGGTACGGTCACCTCTCTTATTTTGTGAAAAGTGCCCCCCCCCCCTCCCGGTATAAGTGCAAAACAACAGAATCACATTCAATGGCAAATTATTTACCTCTTTAGTTCTCTCGTTCTGGTTATTTTCTTGTATACCTGAGAAGAAAATAAAATACTTTAATTTTCACTATTGAAGAGAAGTGTAACTTCAAAATACAGTAAACTCCCGATTATCTGCAGAATAGGGTGACATAGTAACGGCGGATAAGCGAATTCAAGGATAATCTGCAAATTAGGTGAAAACGATACTAGTGTATGAAAATAGTGTTTAAAAAGATCAATAACGTTTAAGCTTTAGCTAAAGCGATAACAGTCTATGTAAAAGGTAGAAAAATACCATTTATTATTGGAAACGTGTTACACACATACACGAGCAAATCGTGCAAGTATAGATTAAATGCAACAAATCAATCTAGGTTACACTAAGGCCCCTATATATATGAGCCGACGCATCAGCATCAGATTAGCCACTTTGGATCGGAGCGCGTGTTTGAGTGTGAGTGGTTGTCTTTCTGGCGAGTTATCGCGTATGGTGATTGTTCACTGTGAGCAATTATTAGCGGCACGTGAATTGTTTATTTAATAAAATATTATTTTCGGAAAATTTGGCGAAATCCGAAACTTTGCTGTGGTAACCCTAACAGTGCAACAATGAAAAATCCGATCCAAAATGGCTAAACTTAAGCTGATGCGTCGGCCTATCTATGCAGCGGCTCTAGGTTACACCAAACATGCTTATAGTAGAGGAGGAGATTTTTTTCAAAACTGGTCCGATCACTTGTTTACGCTCGTAAGTAGTGTAGACTTAAAAATCGTTCATGGTAGTCCTGGTCTAAAAATCAGAAAGTAATGAAATTATAAAGCAGTAAGTAGTGTCGATTTAAAAATCAGGTTTCACCTATAGTTGGAGAAAAACTAACCTAGCAGCATTGTGAAGGTTACGCAGATCCCAATCACAGCATTACGACGCTCCCAGACACTGGCGGCGGTTGGGGATTATAATTGGGAGGGGGGGTCGAAAAAAAAAAGAAAGAAAAGACAACTAAAAGCCATGGGACTTTTAGCGGCAGCAAAAAAAAAAAAGAAGCAGAAGAAGAAGCACAAAATTTCGTTAATGCTGGTTTTGAGAATATTGAAGCAGATGAGTGGAAATAATCGATGTACGTCTAACAATTAACTCGCGTTTTTCTTAAGATTTTGATGAATTTTGTACACAATAATGTTCCCCGAAGAAGCATGAGACATGCCTAAGATTTACATTATTTACCACGAAGTATTTTTAGACGTCACAACACGTGGTTATAATTTTATCAAACAAGTTTGGCTTGTTTAAGTAAAACAAGTTATTTACTAATACTTAAACAATGAATACAAAACTAAAAGTTATTGCTTGTGCTACATAATGTTTTGTAAACTGATATATATACAAAGTAGAACTACTGTCTAGCTTTCACGAGAAAAGCTCCCGCTGTCAAGTCTGAGCCCGTCTACTGCCATAGAAACGGACTTCGTTCATTTTCTGGCTTTTCTCGTGATGGTCGGACAGTAATTGTGTTATGAAAATTTTGATATTTCTGCTTTTTTTTATAATTTTTAATTTTGGTTTCGATGTTATTACATAGCTTTAAGAATAATTTTAATATGTAACTTTTTACATACGTCACATGTTACGTGAGTCTACGTGGATGTTCCAATGGAAAGGAGATCATTTGTGTTTTCAAATTAATTCATTGTTCTGCTTGTTGCATCCCAATACATTAATTTACTTAATCGAAAATAATGGATTTGATAAATGTTCTCATGAACATGATCTACGAATTTCATAAATATCGTTTTAAAAGACATTAAATTCTTACCTAAGTCAAAAACTGTCGCAATAGAATTTCCTTGAGGTTTGAATAAAGATCCTTTAAAAATGCTTCTGAAAGACAAAAAAATGAAGGATTCAAAATAAAACAAAAAAAAGTTATTATTTTACGTAATGATTAAACCTATACTCACCGGTTCTTTGTTGGCTCTTCTAGAAAACTCGAACCCGGATTTGCTGCCTGATGTATTGGTGTAAACCTTTTGTAGTCATTCAAGACTTCCACTTTAGAAGTGTCATTCGAAAAGGCATTTTCGAAAGAAAAACTGCTCAAAGCATCTTCTAACTTTGTTGTAGAGTAACTGAAATGAGATGCTGTATCAGAAGTATTATGTGCCATGGCATGTTCACTACGATCAATCCTTCGTGAATCACTAATTTGATGTTTACTTGTTCCATTTTCAGCAAGAAAGTTACTTTCTCGCATGGAAGAGCAATTTTCAAAATAAAAGAGATTTGTTTCAGAAACATCTTCAGTTAGATCAGTGTACAATTCTCCAAATTGTTTTTTTTTCTTCGTCATGCTTCGCTGAAGAAATGAAGACCAAGAATCGTCATTTTCTAGAGGAACTTCTAAATATTTTCCAAATGATTTCTTTTGAGAACAAGTGTTAGAAAGATCGGTATTTTTATTCATAGTAATGTCCGACAATGAGTAACCAGGATCTGATAAAAACAGCTGGGGAGCTTCCAGACTAGTCTTGCTTCCTGTTTCTTCAGAAATTCCATATTGTGGATCCGATGCTCCTGAACCTGTATTTGTTGAAAATAATTCGTCACAATTAATGTTCCCATCACATAAAATAGCTGCTTCCTCATTTACATTCTTCCTATTTTCCATCTTTGGAACAGCATCATTTTCAGTCTGATGTACTGTTTGACTCGCTTTCTCTTCATTCCCAATTTCTTGATCATTTCTTTCAGATGAAGAATCATGTTGTCTCTGTTTTTTATATTCGTGATGTTGAAGCTCACTTTCATCTTTCGAACAATTTTTGTAAAAGCATTCATTTTTACTTGTTTCATCTTCAGCATAATCACTGAAGATTTTCCGTTTCTTTTCTTCTACTTCTTCCTTTTCGCTATAAATGATATTGATTGGAATGTTGTGTAACTTTGCTTTTGTTTCACGGCTCACTTCATATTCTGTATCATTGTTGACAATTTCCATTATTGAATCTTCCAATTCCTCCATGAGGTTTGTTTGCTGTTTAAAGTTGGACAAAATCATTTCTTCTATTTCGTTCTGGGCTCCTTTTTCAGTAATCCAATTTGTTTCAGGTTGCTTAGGCTTCACTGTCGGAGAAGATGTAGAAAATGTGGAATGTTTGTTCTTTGATATCAATATAACATTACAAGCATTCATTGGAATTGAGTCTACTGTATTTGCTTTTAATTTCGGAGCAGTGTATATGTCACAAATCTTCTCAGCAATCTTTTTGTTATCTTCTTTCCATGCTTTGCCGTTTGAAACGCATGATGGTGTTTTACCGGGTGATGCATTGTTTTTCTGGAATTCACCCGGCTCATGTTCAGCTGACGACATACAATAAATAACTTTAGAAGAAAATAAATCTTGAACTGTTTGATCATTTGAAGAATTTCCACTAGTTTCAAACTTGATGTCTGTCCTAGAAGCTGGTACTTTTTCACAAAAGTTCTCACGAACGTTATTTGTCAGATGATCAGGTGAGAAAACTTTTGACACAATCTTAGAAGGAGACAAAATATTCTTTCCATCAACTGGAACATTAACAGGTGTTTTATTTTCAATGTTTGCCAAAGATACTGATATTTTCGGGAGCGGTACGTGAGTTTTCATTTTTAAGTTAGTGTTCACTTGATTTTCTGTAAAACACAAATCATGGATGTTTTTACTACTGAATAAATCCTGAACCAACATTTGGCCGTTTTCAGAAGTCCTCTTGCCTCTCAATATTACAGATTTTGAGTTTTCAATTTCTTCTATTTCCTCTTCTTCTTTGAGACTGCTTTTTAGATTTTTTTCTTTTGAAGATGTAACTTTAGAAGAAAGGAAAACATTCGTTTTCAGGTCGCTTGAAGCACAGGTTAAATTACTTTGCAGTTCAATGTTGATGCTAAAATCTTCTACTGGTGTATCACATTGCAAAGGTGTTAACATTTCGTTTTTTCTTTCAAAACCACTGTGCAATTTCTGTGCAATTTTGGCATTGTCTGTTTTATTAGAAGCGCCTTCGGTGTCTTTTACAGCAATTGAGTCTGAATGATCTTTGTGCTCGTCTGAAATTTTTAGATGCTTACCATCCTTAGAATCCTCTTTATATGGGATGTCTATGCAAACCTGACACAATAGTGGTGCTACTGCTTCAATCGCTTTTACTTTACCTGAGACAGCATTTTGAAACTGAGCTTTATTTTGAACCGTTTCAACATTCTTGTTTGAACTTGTATCATTTTCATAGCATTTACCTGGTGCAATGTTTAACGTTTCGTTGCTTTGCGCAGTTTCAAAGCTACGTGTAGTAGGTTTTGAACTCGGGTTTTCAACTTTCTTTTCTTCTCCGTGTTTTGATTTTATTGTTGAACATTCATTTTCTATATCAACAGCTGAATTTGTCCTCTGTTCATACTCCTCTGATTGATTTGCAATTTTGCTTTCTTCGTCATGCATAATTTGTTTAAAATTATCTGATGAATCTTTCTGAACAATTGCTTCGTTAGAAATCCTTACAGTGCTTGAGGATAAGATGTTGTTTAAGAAAGAAAATTGATCCATTTCATATTTCCATTTATCAGCAGTGTTTAAATTTCTTCCTTTAGACAGAATTTCTTTCATTAGTGTTCTCATGCCTTGGAGAGAATCTACACCTTCTGATTTATCCATGGATTTGCAACTTCTGTCTAAAAGTTCATCTTTTTTCACTTCAGTTACTGCATTTATTCTTGAATCATCAGAACTATGTACAGTTTTATTTAGTTCTTGAGTTTCTTCCATCTTGAAATTGTTTAAGTATTCATTGCTGGTAATTGGGCCTAATTGTTGTTTTTCATTCCGTGTGTTTGTAATCTTGCGTAGAGAACTTTCTAACCCAGTTTTGGACTGTGTATTATTGCCAGTATCATTTTCAAGACCATTGTGTAAAAATACTTCCCCTTGACATTCGGGTTTTCTTCCTTCAAAATTCATAAAATCGGTAAATCCATCAATTTCAGAATAAGTACTATCCTTCTCTGCAACAGCTAATTTGTCCTCCAGAGCTTTTAAAATCTCATTGCTTTTTTCAATTCTGGAATTCATTTCCAATGTTTTCCTGACATTAGCCATCAATGTATTCTGAGTTGGAGAAATTATTCCTTCGCTAATTGATGTCTCTGAGCTGCTGTTTTCTGTTTCGCTAGATTCTGAAGTCAAATCATCTTCGCTTGAAGAATCTGCTTCTGGAATATCTTTTAACTTATTATTTCTGTCAGCTAAAACACTGCTTGAAACAATATGTTCAATGTTATAACTGATGACAGAATTTTTAATTGCATGATTTGCAGTTCTTGCCGCAAGTTGATCTGTCACATCATGTCCATGTAATGAAGAATGTGACTCATTATTTTCGACTGGATTGTTTGCCGTTTCTTTGTCGACTGATATTTCACATGGTTCATCGATTGATATTTCACACGGTTCATCGTCATCTTTTTTGGAGCTGTGAAAATCTCGCAATTCAGTTCGTGGTATTTCAGATATTCTATTTTTAGAACTTGCCAGATCTGCTAGTAACTTGTTTCTTATGCTGCATCCAAGAAAATAATTTTTAATTCCATAAATATTTGCACTTTTCGTGTTTATATCTACAGCCATTTCATCTGGAGTCGAGTATGAATCGGGTTTATTTTTATTCATCACATCTTCTGGTTCAGTCGAATATTCACTATCATTGGTCGATTCATGTTTCGCCAGAGAAGCCTGATGAACATCGGATAAATCATTTGCTGCATTTGTCGGATCCCTCTCTATTTTGGGCTGTTTTGATTCGCTTCTTTTGCTACAGTCGTCGATTGTTTTTCGTTTGTTTGAGACCGAAGATTGCTCCGAATTTGTGTCTTCTTCAATGTGTTCAGACCTGAAGTTAAAGCTCTTAAAAATAGTTCTTTCAGAAAGCAATTCTTTGTTGTTTTCGGACATTTCTAAATCCGAAGAAATCATTATCTCGTGCGTTCCTTGAATTTCATCGTGTTGACTACAAGTTTTAGGTTCAGTGTATTTTTCAGTACCATCTGTTGCACCTGATGAAGAACCACTTAGATTATGCTTTGAGAGTTCTACATCTTCATAAATTTGTCCTTGTTGTTCAAACTTTTCGTCATTAAAAATAACTTTGTCACACGGAGTTTTATTGACTTCCGTAATGTCTTCCAAATCGGGTAAATCTAAGTTGACAATTGCGCTTGTCTTTTCACCAGGCAAAAGTTCAATTCTTTCACTTTCACAAAGTGGTTCCATCTTTTCAGAAGAATTTTCTCCACTTCCACATATTTTTTCACCTGCTGAATTTCCTACAATATTTGAACCCTTTCCATGTAGAAGCTCCATGTTTGTCTTCCCTTTCATCAAAGAAAGGACAGCTGTTAAGAAAAAAAAGGACATATGTATGTAATATTTCATACTGTGTAAAAATTCAAAATTAAAAACCGTCTTTAGTCAATGAAATTGGTTATTTGGAAAGTTATCCAACTAAGTTTAAAACTTCATATAGAAATATATAGTGATAGAGACTCAAGTTGGCCCTCATGTGTTGCATTTAGTCCACGGGAAAATTTACTTCGTCTGCAGAAGCAGATACGTTTTCATACATGTTTTATAGCGTATTAGCTTCAAATAGGGTTGGTTGGTATAAGTTTGACCTCTTTCTAAAACAGTTCGTTTTTGAAGCCTTGTATAAAAGTTTGAAACAAAAAATTTCAAGTTATGGACTTATTTAATCTTGGACTTGAATAATAAACACAGGTTAGTCATTATTTTATAAAACAATGCTTTAAATATTCTTATTTTTTCAAATCAGATGGCTGACTTTGAATTTAAGTAAAAGATGGGTGTCCTCTTACCCCATGCGAAGAGGTAAGTGGGACACCCACCTTTTACTTAAATTTAAAGCAAGCTTATCTGGGGGAAAAAAAAGAGGTAAATGGATCTTGATAAAGTAGGTAAATGTTTAGTATGAAATATTTTTTGTAAAATGCAACTACATGTGAGATATCTACTGACATTTAAATATGTGTGACGAAAACTTAAAAAAAAAAAAAAACAATTACATTTACGAAATTTTTTGAAACAGGTATATGTTTTATTTTTCACTAGCTGCTTTGCCCGGTCCACCTTGAAAATACAAATTTTGTCAAGTGACGTACATTCAACAATCAGGCTTAAATAAATAAATAAATAAACATCATGCAAAATTTCCCTTCCAAACAATGACGACAAAGAAATTAAATCCAGAAAGATGGATTTAAAATGCGTAACCATGGAAACACAAAATAAAATACGTTTAAGGAATTAAAGAAAATGGTTCACGTTCACAGTTTGAATGGAATCGAGATTTCTGAAACTTTTTTACCTTTCGAGATAAAAGCTTATTTTTTCCACCATAGGTCGAGTTAGATCTGGAGTAAAAAAGGTCGCTTCTTCCAATGACGTCAAAAAGAAAGCTGTGGGACAATTCCTTCACTTTTTATTGATTTATTTAATGAAGAAAGTAGTGCCTAAATTTCAGCTAAGCCTAAAAAAATTCGAGCTAAAAACGCAAATAACTCCCGCCGTAATAAAGTTAGAGCATTGAAACAAATTGCGTAGAACGCGAAAAATTCTACCCTTTCTAACGATATGTAATATTAATATGTGCAACTAATTTTTCATTTCCATATTTGAGAATTTATGTGAAAATTGGACGTAAATTGGAATAAAAAAAGAACTATTCATTGAATTTTATTCGAACTGGTCTGCAAACCTTTTCAGGACTTTTGGAATAAAAAAAGAACTATTCATCGAATTTTATTCGAACTGGTCTGCAAACCTTTTCAGGACTTAAAGGAACAAACTGTGAAAATTTCAGCTCAATCGGCAGGGTAGTTCTTGAGTTTTGCGAGTTCAAACACACAGACGCTTTCTGGGGACTTCATTTTATATTATGTAGAGATTAGTAACACTTCGTGTAAAAATTCCTCTTGCAGTATGTATTTTAGGTGTTAACTACGCATGAAAGTTTAATGAACATAAAAAATAATAAAACGTAACTTGGAAATATTTATTTGAAAAATGTTACTTGAAATCCCTAAAAAGTATTTTTCGGAAAATTTTTTGACATAAGTTCTATCACTTAGAAAAAAACTTTATGAACCCCAAATGTATGCAAAATTAATCATTGGGATGAACTGTGACATGATCATTGCACAAAAGTATGAAAGCTATGTGTATATCTCAGTTTTAGGGGGAAGAGGTGACTTACATTCCCCAGTGAACCACTTCCCCCAACCAACCCTATCTCTCATCGTTTTGGGGAAAAGCTAGTTTATGTTCGGACTTGGAAAAATAGGATAATGATTGATTTTTCTTATTTTTGTCTTTTGTTTATTTAACTATTTACTTGTTATTATTTTATTTATTACCTATTTATTTATTTACATTTGCCAGGAATTTTCAATCGTAGCAATCTCGGAATAATTTGTATCAGAAAACATGAAACAAAATGTTATTTAGTGTAGCGTAAATAAAATTTTCCATGTTTGAAGCAAACAGCAAAAGCAAAATTTACGTGCACATTGTGACGTCAGACACAGTGCAGGTATTTGAGCAATGAGGTTAACATTTGTTTAAATCTAAAATTTGAACTTTTTAAAATATTTCTTTCACAAATTCATTCTTTATTGTGCCCGGCTATTACAATACCTGAAAAACGTACAACCGCATAATTTTTGAGTTGGAAGAGAAAACTGAAAGAGAGTTTAAAGACATCAAACAATCTTTAAAAAAAAAAAAAGTAATGGACTTGATTTATAGTTCAAATCGAAACTCGTTTCAAAATCCATTTTAAGAAAAATTACCTTCAACACTTCGTCTTATTTTTTCTTGTTCCATTTCTTTCCACCGTATTCTTTCTTGTCTTTCAGCTTCAAGTCCGCCTTTTTGCCTGAATAAACAAGTTAATAAAATTTAAGTGTCATCTTGAATAAAATTCAGCTATGAGAAACATTCAAGTACCATAACATGTTGAGCATACCATGCCAGCACGCAAGCTCGCTCTTTTTCTGTAACTGGGCGATCATCAAGATAACACAAGTCTTTCTGTAAAAAGAAACAGAAATAAATAATAACAGTTAATGGTTGCACAATTTTGTAATCTGTGTTTGATAAGTTTATGTAAT
Organism: Uloborus diversus; assembly: GCF_026930045.1. Lineage (NCBI taxonomy): Eukaryota > Metazoa > Arthropoda > Arachnida > Araneae > Uloboridae > Uloborus > Uloborus diversus. The sequence continues at coordinate 69,819,639 of NC_072740.1, forward strand.
TTTTTAAAAAAACGTGAGTTTCTTATTACTTTTAGCTTTATCTTAAGGTACTACTGTCTCAAAATATAATTCAAGAAATTAAACAAACATCAGTGCACTGATGAACTCTCATTGGAACTGGTGTTGATTATTTTTTTGCTGTCAACCGCTCAAAAGCGGATGGCGCATTCAAGCGATTAATCTGCTAAGTTAGTTCCATTATACTCAAAATGAAATTTTGTCATGACTACAAAAAGCTAAGATTTCTTTGATAAGTAAACAAAATAAAATGCAATGCACTAAAATTTTGATACACCTCTTGAAATTTTTGATCGAAATAATAATAATAAACTAGCCATAGAAAGGGATTCAATTAGTGGTTAACTGAACACAAAACTTATATGACAAATATACTAAGCATTTGCTTTAGGTAATTGAATATTAGGTAGCAAATACTAAATGAAACCAGAGTCGATAATCTTTCAGATAATCCCTTTTATTCTTTGCACGTTGAAGAAGTTACAGCGACTGTTTACTTGCATTTCTAGTTAAATTTTGTGACTTTTGTTAAATGTCACCTAACTTTTTAACCCTATATTTAGATAACGGGGAATGGGGCAAATTATTAATGCATCAAAAAAACTTAAATATGCTGTTTTAATCGCTATTTATTCAAATTTGTTGCATTATCACACAATGTATGATTTCCTGGTGAGAAACAACTATAATAATTTGCATTTTTTTTCTTTTTTTCCAAATACCAATCCAGAATTTAAAGAAAAAAAAAAGAATTGCAACATCTGTACTTGCTGAATCTCATCACTGATTAGATCCTAGCGTCTGGAAACTCCCCCTAGGTCTGGGCCTGGGGCATCGTCTTCTGGAGACGCTCGAATTTAAAAAAAAAAAGTCTGCATAGTATTAAATAGCATAGCACCGACACAGCGAAAATCAAACATTATTTTGCGTTTTTATTGTTGCGTTGAAGTGATAGAACAGAGGAAGGGGGCTTCCAAAATAGTGAGAGCCTTGGGCCTTATTTGTAGTTGATTGGGCCCTGATAATACCCACTACAAAGCCAGAAAGTTGATCCGCCTTGCGTATGACGTCACAAACTCCTTCACAAATAATTACATGCTGTAGTCGGTAAGGGGGGGGGGGGCATTGACGAAAATATTTGCTTAATATTGCATGAATAATGCAATTTTTAATATACATTGATTTCAAACAGTTTTACTTTTAATGACTGCTTTTTGAATTAAAGATGTCTAAACTGAGTAAAGTAGTCTAAACTGAGCTTTTTTGATCAAACGAAAAATCGTCAACCATGACACTTAACCAGTAAAAAGCTGCATCCCCTCAAATATATAAAAAACTACAGCACTCGCTGTAGGTCTTACAAGAATTTGAAGAAGGTACACTACTTACAATGCCAAAAATGAAGTTCTTACGGTAATTCTTCATGTGCCTCAGTACTGGATTTCCCATCATATTCAGCACTCTCTAGTAAAGATATAAGGATATTAATTAATAATATGCTACAGGGAGATTCAAAATTCCGCAATTCGTTATAAAACGCATTAATTTTAAAATGCTATTCATTTTAAATGCAACTTATTTGGTGGGTTGGTAACACTATTTAAGCAATCGGAATTTCACCCTCATCGTCTTGTTGTTCAAGAATTGAAAGCTCCTAATCAAATTAAATGTAAAGTTATTGTTGATGGCCAGTCTGAAAATCTTGATTTTGTGTTCTTTATAGAGGAAGGCTGTTTGTTATAATAATTTCATGTATCTTTTTTGTCTCTTCTGTTTTCGAATGATCTATTTTTAATTATTTTTTTTTATATTTAAGCGCTCCACAATTGATTCAAATGCAACTTCTTGCAACTGAAACTTGTCCCTTACGCCATAATTAGAAAATAATAGTTCATTATTCAACTTATTGTATGTTTTTGAAAGCTATGAAAGTGTTCTAACCATCAACCGTTATGCAATAAATGTAAACAATCACGAGTGCTTGTCGTTTTTGCTTGATCGTAGCTGGCGTCCTATCGTTTTGAGCTCCTCCGGCCTCAACGTCTCCACGCACAGGGGGTGAAGGCCGGAGCCTGGACGCAAAACCTGACGAAGATATCCCCCCTCCCACCACCTCCTGGGGGTGGTGGTGGGGTGGTGGTGGGGATATCTTCGTCATGCTTCGCGTCCATATACCCCGGAATCGACTTTATTTATAACGACCTTCTGGACTTGACATAATTCTCTTTAGACAAAAACAGCATCCTGCATACTACATTCAGCATCCAGTGGCATTAATTTGAATTTTGATGACTTGAATTCAAATTATGCTTTCGCAATTACGATTACGTTAGGAGCCATTTGTAGAAACAAGAAACCCAACGAGTAGGGTTTTATCGAAATTCGTGATTGCGAAAAACATTATATGAATTCAAGATGTCAAAATTCAAATTAGTGCCAAGGGCTGGATGCTAGATGTGCTTCTTTTCTTTTCTTTTTTTTTTTCAGGATTTTAACGGCAAATATCCTTTCTCGAATCAGCTGAAAACAAGTCCTGGATTTCTCCAAAATGATAACCTGCTATTTACCGCAAGAAAGGTAGCTAAAAAAAAATAATGGAAATAAAAGATAATTTACTACAGTTGGGGTAAACTTAACCCGGCAGCGTCGTAATACTGAGATTAGGACCTGCGAAACCTTCCCAACGCTGCCAGGTTAGATTTGCCCTAACTATACTATAATGCCTTTCTGATATTATCCAGACTCAATTATTTTGCAGTTACATAATAAATCAAGATCCAAATTTACTTTTTAATTACAGAAATGAGCTACTGAGGTAAAACGGGGAAAGAAAAAAAAAATGTTTCGGAAGGAAATAAACTACGTCTGAAAAACAATACAAAAGTTGCAACTGAAAGGAAAAAATTAGTTCTGAAAATAAATGTAAGTTTTTCAAATTTCGATTCTAAAAACAGGCAGGCTAAAATAGTGTGTGGTATTTCAATTTCCGAAACACAAAACATTGAATTAATCGCCAAGAAAAAGAAACGGCCAGAATAAGATTTTGGGGTCAGACATTGATTGGAAGAACTCACCAAGGACACCATAGCAGCGAATACGTCCAGAACTGCAGGATCATCAATCTTGTTGTAGGACAAGTCCAACACTGAAATTGCGTGACATTTGGTCAAGTGCTGGATATCTTCGATTTTAGTCAGTTTGTTATGACTTATTTGCAGCGTCTTCAAGCAGGGAAGATAATCTGGAAACGGAGAAAGAAGAAACGAAACTTGGACACGTTCAGTTATTCTAAAATTGATTTGTGTTTGCCAGTGGCGCACAGAGGAATTTTAGAAGGGGGGGGGGGGGTCCAGGATCGGTCCACCATTCTTTCATCATATTCCAACACGCATCCAAGCACATTCTTTTGATTTTATCGATTGTCGGGAATAAAAATCATTTTTAAAAAAATATTGAATTATTGAATAATTACTTAGCATTAGTTGACAAATTTATTTTATTAATAACAAATACTTAATTGAAAGAATGAATGTATTTACTTTTCTCATAATTAAAAATAATTAAAATCCTCATTGTAGAATAGTTTATGTTCATATACAGTTCGATTTTGCAGAGAAAGAAAAAGAGAAGATAAATTTTATTTTTTCATTTATTAAATCCGAAATTATTTTTAACCTTGCTTGGAATTATTTTACGCACTACAAGCATAGGATTATAGTCAACCAAAAAAACTCAAGGGAGATGGAGGGGTCCGGACTCCTCGGACCCTCCTCTTGTGTGCGCCACTGGTATTTGCAGTAAAGCCATTTTTCATACTCGCAACCCCAGAGCTCGAATACGCTACCTTTCAGTGATTAACAATACTAAAGAAAAAGGTAAAACATTTTCATTCACGTGTTTTATCTGGGATAAATTACAGACTTCAGACAGTTTATGGTGTAATGTAATTTCAGAAGAATAGAAAAGAAAGCTTCCCACAAACACGATGAAAAATTACTGTCATTCACTAAGCATCAAAGCAAGTTATAAGTTACGGCATTTGTTTGTTTTACCTTTATCAGCCACCATTAGACAGTGGTTGCAGTGCGCCCTATAGTTTATTGGAGTTGCGAATAAATTAAATTACACCAGGCCAACCAGAATCAAACTAAACCAGATTTCTGAGCCTTTTTTTCTGTTTCAAACATTTCAGAATAACATGGTATAATAGTTACAGTGAGCATTAATTACCAGAAAGCTGATAAACTGAATGCTCGACCGAATTGATCAAGGCCCGTATTTTTTCGGCTTATGCATCTTAAAAAAAAAAAAAAAAAAAAAAAAATCTACATTGATGTGTTTTATCCAATAAGGTCTACACCTATTTCCGTAAAAATATTTAAAAGAAAAACCTCTTGCGCTTAAAAAGTAACTTTTCCAAACCCGCTATTTTTAATATACACAGTTATAATCGCCATTCCTAAACCTGGAAGAAATGTTCTAAAAGACAGTTCCATAACCGCTTTTCAAAGTTATCTAGTTATCTGGAAGCTTCATTAGCCGGATATGACTAATCCATTATATTTGGCGCTGTAAAGAGAGTAATTAAACAAAAGGAAAATGTTATGGAATAGGCAAAAAAAATTCCTAAGTTTATGAGTCTTTCAATGAAGTATCGCGCTCTGCTTGTGATCTTTTGCAAGAACGGTGACATTTTAAAAATGGGAATTGAATTGAGGCAGTGAGGAGCCGAGGGTCGTTAGTGGACATTTTCAAATTATGAGTAAAACGCGTTTAAAGTTCCGGTCCTAGGTGGACTTTCATTGAAAAGTTTTTCTATGTGCAACAGAACCTACCAGGGCTATTAGTGCTATCTCTTACCCGACCCCAACACAGAGGAGAGGTTCACCTGAAATTTGTATCGACAATTTTTTAATTTTGGCACTTACATCCCTTTGCTTCTCACTGCCTCAATTGTAATCACCCTGTGCCTGAACAGGAGCGGATACAAGGGGAGGGTCATGGGAGTCATGACCCCACATCCCCATAAACTGTTGACAATATTATCCAGTCTTAATGTGTTCAAGTACTTTAAGAATGAAATGTAATCGATTGCAGCAATATTTTCGACGTATTAATTATTTTTGTTGTTGTTACATATGCCACTCGGGAACCCGAGCCCGAGTAGCAATGCTACTCGATTTAAGGCAGAGGAGTTACGGCTTCCGTTTAATCGAGCGCCTATTTCTAGGTGGAAGTCCGTTTTTGGCTCAGACAACACGATAGATGGCTACACTATCTACGGTGCTGTACGATAATTTTGAACCAGACCAGAGGCCGAATAACTTTCTGGTCTGGCACCCCCAGAGGTATCGTTTCACTTGGAGGACATTGTGACCACGAGCATATTTATCGTCGCCCAGTCACCATTAATGACGACCAGCGAGGATCAAACCCGAGACCCTCCGGTCACAAGTCCGATGCCTTACTGATCAGGCCACCACGGCCTTTAATTATTTTTAAAAGTAAATATTTGAAATACTACTTCCTTTCGTTGCAAATGAAAATTTTCGTAATGTTTATGCCCCTCTATACACTGTCTTATTCCTAGACGATTTGGTGCTTTTTATTGGCACCCAAGCTGTTACAGAAATTTTTCGTTCCTCAAATCCTATATTCTTCAGCATGCTCTCCCCCCCCCCTTCTCCCCTAAAATGGTAGTCGGTATCCGTCCACGGGCCCTGTCCTTAACTTTATTTCGCATTACCTTGCAAGCAATGAAAAACACTGATGACATAGCCGGCTAGCAGTTTAATCCTCTGGCGGTAGTGGGTCATGACTCATGAGTAAGATGCGGAAAATTCTGCCCTATGAATTTTTTTTTTTTCAGTAACTTTCCATGAAAATCAAGTGCCATACCTTCTATCAGTACTTAGCTACCGACCTGCTCTTTGGACTGTTTGACAATTAACATTTAGCATCAGAAAAATAAGTGTAAAATGCTTATGAAATGTGCTCAGTTGGGTGTAATAAGACGTTCAAAACCACCCGAAAGTTAAATAAAATAAACCAAATAAAAAATATCATTTGATTAACATTGATAAAAAAACCAAAAGCATCATAAAAATCTTACTCAGATTTTTTATTTCACAAATCCTATTCTTGCTTAGGTTGATAGTATCCAATCTTGGCATGCATTCCAAGTTTTCGATCGTGGACAGCAAATTTTCTTGCAAATAAAGACATCTTAAATCACTTTGGTAGTTCAGATTTTCAATTTTTCTAATGCCGTTGCTTTCCAGCCACAAACTTTTCAAACCGGTGTACTCTTCAAGATTTTCTATTTTCGTTAAACCTGAAATAAACAAAAAACTTAAAATTTAAAAGAATGGGTTAGTTTCCTTCAGTCAAAAGTACTACTTTTAGTCACTGAAATTGAAAAAATAATAATAATAAAAAACATGGAGCCAGAAAAAACATGTATTTTCCCAATAGTTATTTTTTGTATAATTTTTATCATGCCCGATTTTGGAAATACGGCGTGGTCTTTATGACTTCACAAATGATGTACTTTGGCGCGCTACTCAATTGGCACGCTGAATCTTTACGCATTGTTAAAACAAAAGGTTGCCATTAAACAGTAATAGTAATAGCAATCATAATGATAATTCTGAATGAAGTCTTTTCTAAAGCAAACATGAAATTCATTAGTATTATTGCGTTATTGCTATAACATTTTTATCTTTATCTAATGCCAAAATACTGCGCTCTGCGCTGATGGCATCAGTGCATGGCATTTCATCACTTGTGATGTCATGAGCAGAAGCATAAAAAACTAAATTGAATCTGCGCACCAAATAAAATATATTTTTTTAAATATTAAACTTTGTGAAATTATTTAAAAAATGGTTAAAAATTTTGTTTTTAAGCATGCTTTTTCTGAAAAAAATACTTTTAAAAATTCGGAAACAACTTAATTCACACATTAGAAAAGTCTTGAATGAAGGATTCAAAGTATTCAAAACTTAAATTAATCAAAGCAGAGTTCTAAGCTATACATATACTATAGCTTATAGCTTTACGCGTACTCGTAAGCTTGATTATGTTATACTTTAACATTTTAAATTTGGCAATCGCAAATTCTTTCGCTAGGTCAGGAGAGAAGGGCCATAACCAGAGTTTTGACCTTTGTTTATCTAGATACGGTAGTTTGAGGAGGTGCGGGAATTTTAATTAGTTACCTTGCTCTTTTTCCTTTCTTTCTTTTTTATGCGTTTTATTCATTAATTTAATAATCTGAATTATGAAACTGAAAATATTCGTATGAATCAAGCCAAAGCAAATTTATGTTTCAGGAAAATACTTACCCTTGAAATGCAAATAAATCGTATCATTCAGATGAGGAGTCATATAAAGTTTGTTATCTTTGCATACTTTCCGTAAAAACTTTTTTGTAATTCTGAAAAGTAAAAAACATCGATTCAAAATTTCAAAAGAATATCAAAACGCGCATTAAAAAAAAAAAAATTTGATTTACTTTTGAGGGTTCTGTTTTGTTTTTTTTTAGTTTTCGGCAGTTTTATAGACATTATTTTGATATGGAGGGGAAGGGAGTATTGTGTAAACGTTGGCCTTCATCTGGGGTGCTACAGAAGTGAAAAGTTAAAAAATATGAAGATTAGTAGCAAAGAGGAAGATTCATAGGGGAATTTCTCTGTAAAATATTCTTTAAATCATCAAAAAGGATCGTTTTTTCTCGATTTATTTCCATAGTTTTTACTTCCTTTTACAAACTAGTATGTTGTGGCCATCACGAAACTTTCTTCTATATTTTTCTTTTTTTTTCTGATCCCTCAACATGCTTGATGAGGAAGCAATATTCCCAACAAAAACAAAATTTCACATGAAAAAACTTGACGACCATTCCAATGTCTGAATTATTGCAAAAGCAAAGCAAAAAGCGAAAAATGAAAATTATTTTAAAAGCCTTGCTTAAATTAATTACAAATATTTTATTTATTAACAAACATAAGATGGCAACAGTTAAAAATTTTAAATCATTGAGATAATATTTCCGATCATTTCCATACAATTAAAATCACGAGAAATACGCAGACGACAATCTATTACGATTTATCTTTCTTATTGTTGCATTAATAAAGCTATTTTTATTCCCAAAAAATATAAATCAACACCTCTTGGAGCGATTGGCGTCCAAATTGAACCAAAGCCTATTTACATATGGATTAACATATATTCCAAATTTCAACCAGAACGTAGCATTACTTCTTGAGATAGGGCACTCAAAATGGAAAAAAAGAACGGGTGATTGCGCTACCCCCTTTTTAGCTGTTGACACCAAAATAAAATCAGCTCTTATACCCACTAAGGGCTACTTGCCGATAAATTTTTCTTTCATTCCGTTTATTATTTCTTGAGTTACAGCAGTCACAATTGACGACAAAAAACGTTCTATAGCTCAACCCCCGTTTGAGTTATTGACACCAAAATTGAATCAGCACCTGTTCCTGTTAATGGCAACATATGGACCAAATTTTGTTTGATTCCGCCAGTTACTTCCTGAGGAATAGCAAGCACGCGTAACTCAAAAAACGTCCCATTGCTCCACCCCCCTTGGAGGGATTCGCGCCAAAAACCAATGGGCACAAGTTCACATAGCGGTACATATGTGTACCAAATTTCGTTAGATTTCATGCGGTAGTTTTTGCTGTAGAGCGGCCACAAAAAACTGGTCACACACAGACGTGACACACACACATACATACATACACACACACATACACACACACACATACACACACACAGACAGACAGACATTTTCCAAAAATAGTCGAAATGGACTCAGCACACCTCAAAACGTTCGAATCCGTCAAAATTCGAAATTCGAAAATTTGCACGAATCCAATACTTTCTTCTATATATTAGATATCACCTCTGCCATAAATGCCCTACTCGAAGACTTGCACGGCAATGGAAAATCCTGCATGCTGCAATGGATACCGGCACACGTGAATATTGAAGGGAATGAGTGTGCGGATTCCCTAGCAAAAGAAGGCAGAAACATTGGCAAACCTTGCACCACCATCACGCTAGCAGACTCAAATGCTGTCGCAAAACATAGACTTCTGCCACATACCTTTAAGAAGCCCCTCATCACCGACTTTGATTGCCCCAGAATCCTAACATCTACAATTGCAAGATTAAGAACAAACCACTATAAAGGGATGAAAATTCTTCCCGACAAAACGAGAACTTATATCCCCTGCAAGAACTGCACCGATGCCCAACTGACTCCGGATCACATTCTTGAGTGCCCGGCCCTTATCCCACATGTTCTGCAGCTGGGTATGGTGCCACTGGCTTCAGAACTTCGAGAGGTCCTCTACAGCACAGATGCGTTGCAGCTAGCGGGCGCGGTCTTGAAGACACACGGAGCCATTTAATTGTCCATGGACACGACAAAAAAAAAAAAAAAAATATATTAGATATAGAAGAAAGTAAAAAGGAAGTATTGTATTCGCGAAAAAATTTTCACTCAAAAATCGGCCTTAATTTCCATTTTTCTCAACCCCGAATGAATGTTGAGTTTTTTTTTTTCGACCCGACCACACGTGGATATATGCCTAGAAACGTACAGACACCAGAAATATCCATTTTGACGACCCCCGAGTTAATTACAACGAATTTTCTCGTGACGTCCGTATGTACGTATGTATGTGCGTATGTGCGTATGTGTGTATGTGTGTATGTATCTCGCATAACTCAAAAACGGGATGTCCTAGAAAGTTGAAATTTGGTACGTGGACTCCTAGTGGGGTCTAGTTGCGCACCTTCAATTTTGGTTGCATTCGGATGTTCCTAAGGGGGTCTTTTGCCCCTTTTTGGGGGGAAATCATTTCGATGTAAACTCAAGTTGTGTTAAAATTTGTCGGACACTTGGTGATATATCACCAGTCTTTTGGTCGCCAAGTTTTGTCGCCAACTTGGCGACAAATTTGGAGATTTTTTTAATTTTTTTTTTTAAATTTTGTTTCAGTTTGGCCACTATTGGTGATATTTAGAGAGTAAATAATTGAATCACATTAAAATTGCCAATAATGGGGAAATGACATTAAATTGGAGTAAAAGGAAGTCATGTGATGCACACATCAGCTCGTTTTTACTTATTTTTGGCCTAAAATTAGAGCACTGGTCTCACTCCTATGAGCATCACGGTCAAAAGAAATTTCAAGGTGTAAAACCTTTTTTTTAATCAAATGTTCAACTCAAATGCTTGGAGTCTGAATATCCAAGGCGACCAAAGAAAGTTTTTCTTCTTTTTTTTCTGGCATGGTTTTTTTTGCTTTAAATGGCACGAAATAAATTTTTGGCTTGTCGGGTGCCCGCGGAATCATTAGATATCGTAACTGCTAGAAACATTTAACGCAATTTTGTTTTGAATCAAAATTACTAAATGTAAAAATCCACACGACAAACATAAAGGGTCCATTGCAATATCGCGGATAAGAAAAAGGTGGGAAAAGAGGACTAAAAGAAAACAACTTCTTTGTCCCTTTTTTTTTTTGAAACAAAGAGTTTTGCAGTTCGTCTTTTTTTTTTAACATTGCAATTCCTTTTTTAACTTTTTTTGAATCACTTTTTTTTTAAATTTTAATTTAAAAGTATCCAGAATTTGTAAGAACGTTTTAAGTTTTATATACTGTAAAATCAGAATTATAATAATAGTCCAATACATATCTAAGAGGAATAAAGTGTGAGCTGGCTTTAGCGAAACGTATCAGACACAAATGTGTTTTATTTTTATTTTGTTTTTGAGTAGATTAAAACAGTTTCCCCAGTATCATGCGACAAATGGTGTTCAATATGGGAGGGGAAAAAATCTGGAATTTTTTTAAAAAAGTTTATGAGTGCAAATGCGTAATACAATTACGGAACTACTTTGATATACCCCCCCCCCCCCAAATCGGAAATTTGGCGACTTTTTTTGTTTTTGTTGACACAAAACTTTGTTGCCACAAAAATTGTTGCCACAAAACTCAAAAAATGGTACAAAACACAAGAAAATACTAAATTTGGCAACAGCAAAAACCATGGCCCCACTGAATGCGCTGGCGCTTAAATTAATCCTAATTAAAATTACCTTAAATTAAACCCTATGCAAAAACCTAAAAGCTGAAAAAACCTAAATTGGCAACACCAAAATAAGAAACAGCAACCCTAAAAAGTCCGTAGGAAATGCCAGATTTGGCGTGTAATTTTTGGGGGTGTTAAAATTTTCAACAGTATTTCAAATTTCAAATACCTTGGAAATTCCTCATCGTCATCTTGAAACGGCATTTCTGTAAGAAAGGAAAAAAAAATATTAATAATAATTTAGAATCGAAAACAATACTTATGAGAAAATGTTCAGTGCGTTTTTTTTTTTTTTTTTTAATTTTTCTTTTTTGCGTAAAAGATGCATTACTGCGAATGCCGACAATCAAAATTAAAATTACTTTTCACATTTTTTTTTTTTTTAGTTTGAAGAAAAAAACACAGCGAATAAACGAAAAAACTGTACCTATTTGAAAATATCTCTAAAAAATTTCAGATCTCTAGTGTACTAACATACAGCAAGAAAACATTTAGCGCATTGAAAAATCTTGGAAGAAAATCTTCAAAACTTTTGAAACAGTTGGCTGAAACCATG